>NW_026639455.1:0-4923 GCF_028554395.1 Pezoporus wallicus | reverse complement strand
ACATACAGAAGTAGGGGTGCTGGCTATGGGTCAGGGTGCTGGCTATGGGTCAGGGTGGTCAGGGTGCTGGCTATGCTATGGGGCAGCCCCACATACAGAAGTAGGGGTGCCGGCTATGGGTCAGGGTGCTGGCTATGGGTCAGGGTGCCCGCTATGGGTCAGGGTGCCGGCATGGGGCAGCCCCACGTACAGAAGTAGGGGTGCTGGCTATGGGTCAGGGTGCGCTATGGGTCAGGGTGCCGGCTATGGGGCAGCCCCACGTACAGAAGTAGGGGTGCTGGCTATGGGTCAGGGTGCCGGCTATGGGTCAGGGTGCCCGCTATGGGGCAGCCCCACATACAGAAGTAGGGGTGCTGGCTATGGGTCAGGGTGCTCGCTATGGGTCAGGGTGCTGGCTATGGGTCAGGGTGCGGGCTATGGGTCAGGGTGCGGGCTATGGGGCAGCCCCACGTACAGAAGTAGGGGTGCTGGCTATGGGGCAGGGTGCGGGCTATGGGGCAGCCCCACGTACAGAAGTAGGGGTGCTGGCTATGGGTCAGGGTGCGGGCTATGGGTCAGGGTGCTCGCTATGGGTCAGGGTGCTGGCTATGGGTCAGGGTGCTGGCTATGGGTCAGGGTGCTGGCTATGGGTCAGGGTGCGGGCTATGGGGCAGGGTGCTGGCTATGGGTCAGGGTGCGGGCTATGGGGCAGCCCCACGTACAGAAGTAGGGGTGCTGGCTATGGGTCAGGGTGCTGGCTATGGGTCAGGGTGCGGGCTATGGGGCAGCCCCACGTACAGAAGTAGGGGTGCTGGCTATGGGTCAGGGTGCTGGCTATGGGTCAGGGTGCTGGCTATGGGTCAGGGTGCCGGCTATGGGGCAGCCCCACGTACAGAAGTAGGGGTGCTGGCTATGGGTCAGGGTGCCGGCTATGGGGCAGCCCCACATACAGAAGTAGGGGTGCTCGCTATGGGTCAGGGTGCCCGCTATGGGTCAGGGTGCTGGCTATGGGGCAGCCCCACATACAGAAGTAGGGGTGCTGGCTATGGGTCAGGGTGCTGGCTATGGGTCAGGGTGCCGGCTATGGGTCAGGGTGCGGGCTATGGGGCAGCCCCACGTACAGAAGTAGGGGTGCTCGCTATGGGTCAGGGTGCTGGCTATGGGTCAGGGTGCTGGCTATGGGTCAGGGTGCCGGCTATGGGGCAGCCCCACATACAGAAGTAGGGGTGCTGGCTATGGGTCAGGGTGCTGGCTATGGGTCAGGGTGCTGGCTATGGGGCAGCCCCACATACAGAAGTAGGGGTGCTGGCTATGGGTCAGGGTGCTGGCTATGGGTCAGGGTGCGGGCTATGGGGCAGCCCCACGTACAGAAGTAGGGGTGCTGGCTATGGGTCAGGGTGCTGGCTATGGGTCAGGGTGCTCGCTATGGGTCAGGGTGCTGGCTATGGGTCAGGGTGCTGGCTATGGGTCAGGGTGCGGGCTATGGGGCAGCCCCACGTACAGAAGTAGGGGTGCTGGCTATGGGTCAGGGTGCTGGCTATGGGTCAGGGTGCGGGCTATGGGGCAGCCCCACATACAGAAGTAGGGGTGCTGGCTATGGGTCAGGGTGCCGGCTATGGGTCAGGGTGCTGGCTATGGGTCAGGGTGCGGGCTATGGGTCAGGGTGCGGGCTATGGGGCAGCCCCACGTACAGAAGTAGGGGTGCTGGCTATGGGTCAGGGTGCCGGCTATGGGTCAGGGTGCGGGCTATGGGGCAGCCCCACATACAGAAGTAGGGGTGCCGGCTATGGGTCAGGGTGCTGGCTATGGGTCAGGGTGCCCGCTATGGGTCAGGGTGCCGGCTATGGGGCAGCCCCACGTACAGAAGTAGGGGTGCTGGCTATGGGGCAGGGTGCCCGCTATGGGTCAGGGTGCCGGCTATGGGGCAGCCCCACGTACAGAAGTAGGGGTGCTGGCTATTGGTCAGGGTGCCGGCTATGGGTCAGGGTGCCCGCTATGGGGCAGCCCCACATACAGAAGTAGGGGTGCTGGCTATGGGTCAGGGTGCTCGCTATGGGTCAGGGTGCTGGCTATGGGTCAGGGTGCGGGCTATGGGTCAGGGTGCGGGCTATGGGGCAGCCCCACATACAGAAGTAGGGGTGCTCGCTATGGGTCAGGGTGCTGGCTATGGGTCAGGGTGCGGGCTATGGGGCAGGGTGCGGGCTATGGGTCAGGGTGCGGGCTATGGGGCAGCCCCACGTACAGAAGTAGGGGTGCTGGCTATGGGTCAGGGTGCTGGCTATGGGTCAGGGTGCCGGCTATGGGGCAGCCCCACATACAGAAGTAGGGGTGCTGGCTATGGGTCAGGGTGCTGGCTATGGGTCAGGGTGCTGGCTATGGGTCAGGGTGCGGGCTATGGGTCAGGGTGCGGGCTATGGGTCAGGGTGCGGGCTATGGGGCAGCCCCACATACAGAAGTAGGGGTGCTGGCTATGGGTCAGGGTGCGGGCTATGGGTCAGGGTGCCGGCTATGGGTCAGGGTGCGGGCTATGGGGCAGCCCCACATACAGAAGTAGGGGTGCTCGCTATGGGTCAGGGTGCTGGCTATGGGTCAGGGTGCTGGCTATGGGTCAGGGTGCTGGCTATGGGTCAGGGTGCCGGCTATGGGTCAGGGTGCTGGCTATGGGTCAGGGTGCTGGCTATGGGTCAGGGTGCTGGCTATGGGTCAGGGTGCTCGCTATGGGTCAGGGTGCTGGCTATGGGTCAGGGTGCGGGCTATGGGGCAGCCCCACATACAGAAGTAGGGGTGCTGGCTATGGGTCAGGGTGCTGGCTATGGGTCAGGGTGCTGGCTATGGGTCAGGGTGCGGGCTATGGGGCAGGGTGCTGGCTATGGGTCAGGGTGCTGGCTATGGGTCAGGGTGCTGGCTATGGGTCAGGGTGCTGGCTATGGGTCAGGGTGCGGGCTATGGGGCAGCCCCACGTACAGAAGTAGGGGTGCTGGCTATGGGTCAGGGTGCTGGCTATGGGTCAGGGTGCTGGCTATGGGGTCGGGGTGCTGGCTATGGGTCAGGGTGCTGGCTATGGGTCAGGGTGCGGGCTATGGGTCAGGGTGCTGGCTATGGGTCAGGGTGCTGGCTATGGGTCAGGGTGCTGGCTATGGGTCAGGGTGCTGGCTATGGGTCAGGGTGCGGGCTATGGGGCAGCCCCACGTACAGAAGTAGGGGTGCTGGCTATGGGTCAGGGTGCTGGCTATGGGTCAGGGTGCTGGCTATGGGGCAGGGTGCTGGCTATGGGTCAGGGTGCTGGCTATGGGTCAGGGTGCGGGCTATGGGTCAGGGTGCTGGCTATGGGTCAGGGTGCTGGCTATGGGTCAGGGTGCTGGCTATGGGTCAGGGTGCTGGCTATGGGTCAGGGTGCGGGCTATGGGTCAGGGTGCTGGCTATGGGTCAGGGTGCTGGCTATGGGTCAGGGTGCGGGCTATGGGTCAGGGGGCCGGCTATGGGGCAGCCCCACGTACAGAAGTAGGGGTGCTGGCTATGGGTCAGGGTGCTGGCTATGGGTCAGGGTGCTGGCTATGGGTCAGGGGGCCGGCTATGGGGCAGCCCCACGTACAGAAGTAGGGGTGCTGGCTATGGGTCAGGGTGCTGGCTATGGGTCAGGGTGCTGGCTATGGGTCAGGGGGCCGGCTATGGGGCAGCCCCACGTACAGAAGTAGGGGTGCTGGCTATGGGTCAGGGTGCGGGCTATGGGGCAGCCCCACGTACAGAAGTAGGGGTGCTGGCTATGGGTCAGGGTGCTGGCTATGGGTCAGGGTGCGGGCTATGGGGCAGCCCCACGTACAGAAGTAGGGGTGCTCCATGGCGTCGCGCGCCGTCAGCCGGCTCTGGTGGTCGTAGCGCAGGAGCTGGTCCAGGAAGTCCAGCGCCTCGGCGCTCACCAGGTGCTGGTTCTCGCTGTGCACGAAACGTTCCCAACGCTTCCGGGAATGTCTGCGGGGAAACGGGAACGGGGTGGGGTCAATGGGGTCAATGGGGTCAATGGGGTCAATGGGGTCAATGGGGTCAATGGGGTCAATGGGGTCAATGGGGTCAATGGGGTCAATGGGGTCAATGGGGTGGATGGGATGGGATGGGATGGGATGGGGTCAATGGGGTCAATGGGGTCAATGGGGTCAATGGGGTCAATGGGGTCAATGGGGTGGATGGGATGGGATGGATGGGGTCAATGGGTTCAATGGGATGGATGGGATGGGATGGATGGGGTCAATGGGTTCAATGGGGTGGATGGGATGGGGTCAATGGGTTCAATGGGATGAATGGGATGGGATGGATGGGGTTCAATGGGATGAATGGGATGGGATCAATGGGTTCAATGGGATGAATGGGATGGGATGGGATGGATGGGATCAATGGGTTCAATGGGATGAATGGGATGGGATGGGATGGGATCAATGGGTTCAATGGGACGGATGGGATGGGGTGGATGGGGGTCAATGGGATGGATGGGATGGGTTCAATGGGATGGATGCGTTCAATGGGGTGGATGGGATGGGATGGGATGGATGGGGTCAATGGGTTCAATGGGATGAATGGGATGGGATGGGATGGATGGGATGGATGGGATGGATGGGATGGGATGGGGTCAATGGGATGGATGGGATGGGATGGGGTGGGGTGGATGGGGGTCAATGGGATGGGATGGGATGGGGTCAATGGGTTCAATGGGGTGGATGGGATGGGGTCAATGGGATGGGGGTGGATGGGATGAATGGGATGGATGGGATGGGGTGGATGGGGGTCAATGGGGATGGGATGGGGTGGATGGGGGTCAATGGGATGGGATGGGATGGATGGGGTCAATGGGTTCAATGGGATGAATGGATGGGATGGATGGGATCAATGTCTAATGGGATGAATGGGATGGGATGGATGCGATCAATGGGTTCAATGGGATGAATGGGATGG
>NW_026639454.1:0-4834 GCF_028554395.1 Pezoporus wallicus | reverse complement strand
TTAGTACAGCACGAACGTTTGGCCTCTGCTCCCACAGCAGTAGAGCCAGGATTGAAAGCTGGTGCTGGACCTGTTCAGCACTCAATCCCCTTTACATTGGTGCATCCATCGTTGCTTTCACTGCTCACTTTCATACAGGAAAAGCATTTGAATCTCCTCGGGTTCATACCTAAAAGTCCATTTGAATCCAAATTCTCAGGTGGTGTCTCTCAGCTGCCCAGCAGCACAGTTAGTACAGCACGAACGTTTGGCCTCTGCTCCCACAGCAGAAGAGCCAGGATTGAAAGCTGGTGCTGGACCTGTTCAGCACACAATCCCTTTTACATTGGTGCCTCCATCGTTGCTTTCACTGCTCACATTCATACAGGAAAAGCATTTGAATGGAATCAGTCCAGAGGCTGCTCTCTGCTGCGCAGCAACACAGTCAGCACAGAATGAACAGTGGCATCTGCTCACACGGCAGAAGGAGCAGCAGGGAAAGCTAGTGCTCTGCTTCTTCAGCACACAAGCAGCTTTGCAACGGGGTCACCATCATTGCAGTCTCTCCTCGGTTTCATACCTAAAAGTCCATTTGAATCCAAATTCTCAGGTGGTGTCTCTCAGCTGCCCAGCAGCACAGTGAGTACAGCACGAACGTTTGGCCTCTGCTCCCACAGCAGAAGAGCCAGGATTGAAAGCTGGTGCTGGACCTGTTCAGCACACAATCCCCTTAACATTGGTGCCTCCATCGTTGCTTTCACTGCTAACACTCATACAGGAAAAGCATTTGAATGGAATCAGTCCAGAGCCTGCTCTCTGCTGCGCAGCAACACAGTCAGCACAGAATGAACAGTGGCATCTGCTCACACGGCAGAAGGAGCAGCAGGGAAAGCTAGTGCTCTGCTTCTTCAGCACACAAGCAGCTTTGCAACGGGGTCACCATCATTGCAGTCTCTCCTCGGTTTCATACCTAAAAGTCCATTTGAATCCAAATTCTCAGGTGGTGTCTCTCAGCTGCCCAGCAGCACAGTTAGTACAGCACGAACGTTTGGCCTCTGCTCCCACAGCAGAAGAGCCAGGATTGAAAGCTGGTGCTGGACCTCAGTCTCTCCTCGGCTTCATACCTAAAAGTCCATTTGAATCCGAATTCTCAGGTGGTGTCTCTCAGCTGCCCAGCAGCACAGTGAGTACAGCACGAACGTTTGGCCTCTGCTCCCACAGCAGAAGAGCCAGGATTGAAAGCTGGTGCTGGACCTGTTCAGCACACAATCCCCTTTACATTGGTGCCTCCATCGTTGCTTTCACTGCTAACACTCATACAGGAAAAGCATTTGAATAGAATCAGTCCAGAGCCTGCTCCCTGCTGGCAGCAACACAGCACAGAATGAACAGTGGCATCTGCTCACACGGCAGAAGGAGCAGCAGGGAAAGCTAGTGCTCTGCTTCTTCAGCACACAAGCAGCTTTGCAACGGGGTCACCATCATTGCAGTCTCTCCTCGGTTTCATACCTAAAAGTCCATTTGAATCCAAATTCTCAGGTGGTGTCTCTCAGCTGCCCAGCAGCACAGTTAGTACAGCACGAACGTTTGGCCTCTGCTC
This sequence comes from Pezoporus wallicus, assembly GCF_028554395.1. Taxonomy (NCBI): domain Eukaryota; kingdom Metazoa; phylum Chordata; class Aves; order Psittaciformes; family Psittacidae; genus Pezoporus; species Pezoporus wallicus. The sequence continues at coordinate 3,255 of NW_026639454.1, read as the reverse complement.
CCACAGCAGAAGAGCCAGGATTGAAAGCTGGTGCTGGACCTGTTCAGCACACAATCCCTTTTACATTGGTGCATTCATCGTTGCTTTCACTGCTCACTTTCATACAGGAAAAGCATTTGAATGGAATCAGTCCAGAGGCTGCTCTCTGCTGCGCAGCAACACAGTCAGCACAGAATGAACAGTGGCATCTGCTCACACGGCAGAAGGAGCAGCAGGGAAAGCTAGTGCTCTGCTTCTTCAGCACACAAGCAGCTTTGCAACGGGGTCACCATCATTGCAGTCTCTCCTCGGTTTCATACCTAAAAGTCCATTTGAATCCAAATTCTCAGGTGGTGTCTCTCAGCTGCCCAGCAGCACAGTGAGTACAGCACGAACGTTTGGCCTCTGCTCCCACAGCAGAAGAGCCAGGATTGAAAGCTGGTGCTGGACCTGTTCAGCACACAATCCCTTTACATTGGTGCCTCCATCGTTGCTTTCACTGCTCACATTCATACAGGAAAAGCATTTGAATGGAATCAGTCCAGAGCCTGCTCTCTGCTGCGCAGCAACACAGTCAGCACAGAATGAACAGTGGCATCTGCTCACACGGCAGAAGGAGCAGCAGGGAAAGCTAGTGCTCTGCTTCTTCAGCACACAAGCAGCTTTGCAACGGGGTCACCATCATTGCAGTCTCTCCTCGGTTTCATACCTAAAAGTCCATTTGAATCCAAATTCTCAGGTGGTGTCTCTCAGCTGCCCAGCAGCACAGTGAGTACAGCACGAACGTTTGGCCTCTGCTCCCACAGCAGAAGAGCCAGGATTGAAAGCTGGTGCTGGACCTGTTCAGCACACAATCCCTTTTACATTGGTGCCTCCATCGTTGCTTTCACCGCTCCATTGTCATACAGGAAAAGCATTTGAATGGAATCAGTCCAGAGCCTGCTCTCTGCTGCGCAGCAACACAGTCAGCACAGAATGAACAGTGGCATCTGCTCACACGGCAGAAGGAGCAGCAGGGAAAGCTAGTGCTCTGCTTCTTCAGCACACAAGCAGCTTTGCAACGGGGTCACCATCATTGCAGTCTCTCCTCGGTTTCATACCTAAAAGTCCATTTGAATCCAAATTCTCAGGTGGTGTCTCTCAGCTGCCCAGCAGCACAGTGAGTACAGCACGAACGTTTGGCCTCTGCTCCCACAGCAGAAGAGCCAGGATTGAAAGCTGGTGCTGGACCTGTTCAGCACACAATCCCCTTTACATTGGTGCCTCCATCGTTGCTTTCACTGCTCACATTCATACAGGAAAAGCATTTGAATGGAATCAGTCCAGAGCCTGCTCTCTGCTGCGCAGCAACACAGTCAGCACAGAATGAACAGTGGCATCTGCTCACACGGCAGAAGGAGCAGCAGGGAAAGCTAGTGCTCTGCTTCTTCAGCACACAAGCAGCTTTGCAACGGGGTCACCATCATTGCAGTCTCTCCTCGGGTTCATACCTAAAAGTCCATTTGAATCCAAATTCTCAGGTGGTGTCTCTCAGCTGCCCAGCAGCACAGTTAGTACAGCACGAACGTTTGGCCTCTGCTCCCACAGCAGAAGAGCCAGGATTGAAAGCTGGTGCTGGACCTGTTCAGCACACAATCCCCTTTACATTGGTGCCTCCATCGTTGCTTTCACTGCTCACATTCATACAGGAAAAGCATTTGAATGGAATCAGTCCAGAGCCTGCTCTCTGCTGCGCAGCAACACAGTCAGCACAGAATGAACAGTGGCATCTGCTCACACGGCAGAAGGAGCAGCAGGGAAAGCTAGTGCTCTGCTTCTTCAGCACACAAGCAGCTTTGCAACGGGGTCACCATCATTGCAGTCTCTCCTCGGTTTCATACCTAAAAGTCCATTTGAATCCAAATTCTCAGGTGGTGTCTCTCAGCTGCCCAGCAGCACAGTGAGTACAGCACGAACGTTTGGCCTCTGCTCCCACAGCAGAAGAGCCAGGATTGAAAGCTGGTGCTGGACCTGTTCAGCACACAATCCCTTTTACATTGGTGCCTCCATCGTTGCTTTCACTGCTCACTTTCATACAGGAAAAGCATTTGAATGGAATCAGTCCAGAGCCTGCTCTCTGCTGCGCAGCAACACAGTCAGCACAGAATGAACAGTGGCATCTGCTCACACGGCAGAAGGAGCAGCAGGGAAAGCTAGTGCTCTGCTTCTTCAGCACACAAGCAGCTTTGCAACGGGGTCACCATCATTGCAGTCTCTCCTCGGGTTCATTTGAATCCAAATTCTCAGGTGGTGTCTCTCAGCTGCCCAGCAGCACAGTTAGTACAGCACGAACGTTTGGCCTCTGCTCCCACAGCAGAAGAGCCAGGATTGAAAGCTGGTGCTGGACCTGTTCAGCACACAATCCCCTTTACATTGGTGCCTCCATCGTTGCTTTCACTGCTCACATTCATACAGGAAAAGCATTTGAATGGAATCAGTCCAGAGCCTGCTCTCTGCTGCGCAGCAACACAGTCAGCACAGAATGAACAGTGGCATCTGCTCACACGGCAGAAGGAGCAGCAGGGAAAGCTAGTGCTCTGCTTCTTCAGCACACAAGCAGCTTTGCAACGGGGTCACCATCATTGCAGTCTCTCCTCGGTTTCATACCTAAAAGTCCATTTGAATCCAAATTCTCAGGTGGTGTCTCTCAGCTGCCCAGCAGCACAGTTAGTACAGCACGAACGTTTGGCCTCTGCTCCCACAGCAGAAGAGCCAGGATTGAAAGCTGGTGCTGGACCTGTTCAGCACACAATCCCCTTTACATTGGTGCCTCCATCGTTGCTTTCACTGCTAACACTCATACAGGAAAAGCATTTGAATGGAATCAGTCCAGAGGCTGCTCTCTGCTGCGCAGCAACACAGTCAGCACAGAATGAACAGTGGCATCTGCTCACACGGCAGAAGGAGCAGCAGGGAAAGCTAGTGCTCTGCTTCTTCAGCACACAAGCAGCTTTGCAACGGGGTCACCATCATTGCAGTCTCTCCTCGGTTTCATACCTAAAAGTCCATTTGAATCCAAATTCTCAGGTGGTGTCTCTCAGCTGCCCAGCAGCACAGTGAGTACAGCACGAACGTTTGGCCTCTGCTCCCACAGCAGAAGAGCCAGGATTGAAAGCTGGTGCTGGACCTGTTCAGCACACAATCCCCTTTACATTGGTGCCTCCATCGTTGCTTTCACTGCTAACACTCATACAGGAAAAGCATTTGAATAGAATCAGTCCAGAGCCTGCTCCTGCT
>NW_026639453.1:0-4800 GCF_028554395.1 Pezoporus wallicus | reverse complement strand
CTCATATTTAATATAGCAACATAACCACAAGATACTGATTTTGTTTTATAATAATTGCCCCATTATATTTTCTCAGCATTTTAAATTACTTCATGATTTCTTCCAGTGCTACATACATGTATGCTTGTAGTCTGCTAGGTTTCTGACATTTCAATAACCATGCTGACAAGAAATGTTGCCTGTGGAAAGCCCAGTTCAGCAGAATACGGGGTTAGACATTGTCCTGAGTTCAGCAGTAGCAGTCATGTTTCTACTTTGTGGTAGCTGGTGCAGTGCTGTGTTTTGACTTCCAGCCTGGGGACAGTGCTGGTGATACCGATGTTTTCGGTTGTTGCTAAGTGATGTTTACCCTGACCAAGGACTTTGTGAGGCTCATGCTCTGCCAGGGTGGAGGGGAAGCCAGGAGGAAGCAGAGACGGGGCGCCTGACCCAGGCTATCCAAAGAGGTATTCCATAGCACAGCACGTCATACCCGGGGTGGGGGGTAACTGGGAGTTACGGGGAAGGACACGGGCTTCCGGGTGGGACTCGTTTCTTGGCTGGTGGTATCGAATTCTCTTCCCTTTTTATTTTCTCTTATCATTGTTGTAGTTGATAGTAGCGGTGGTGATTTGTGTTGTACATTGGTTGCTGGACTGTTCTTGCCTCAACCTGTGGGAGCTGCACTCTTTCGATCCTCCTCCCCGTTCCTCTGGGAGCAGGGAAGGGGAGAGCCCGGGGGCGGGGGTGGAGGGCCTTGATTGCTCTCAGCCCGTTACCACTCACTGTGAGTGAGTGAACAAGTTGTCTGGCTAGGGTTTAAACCATGACAGTTCTTTTGGCACCCAGTGTGGGGCACGAGGGGTTGAGATAACGACAGATCTGACTGGATTAATAGTCACTAGTCACAATGCTGATTTATTGGCTCTCAAGGTTGTTCCTCTTGATCTCACAGTTTCAGTATATCGTATCTTACTTCCATCCGGTATTTGCTGTATTAGTGTTTTTCAAGTGTGGGGCTTGGGCTAAGGTTTTTATCCCATTGTACTTTATGGTAATGACTTGTAATACAATAGAATCATTGATCATGAAACTGATCTGGCTTATGTTCCCACTGTGGTGACCACCTTTATACTTTGGGAGGTATATGATGGAGGTGCTTAGCAATTACACATCTTTTTTCTCCTCCTCAGGTGCTCAACCTGTGAAGGAGACATCCTTTTACCCTCCCAGTCCTCCCCCCAGACCATTTACATTTGAGAGTTTTGAAGTTTTTGAATGGCCTTTTAATGCTGTTGAGACTTGTTTGCTGATTGCGATGGGGATCTCCATGCTAACACACACACAGAGTGTGTTTTGCCCACGACTGATTTCAAGAGTTAAGCAGAGTCAGGTTTGGGCCTTGTCTGGAGTCAAACGACGATGTAGGAGGACCAAGAGATTTTCCCTGAGGCTGGACAGTCATGAGTGGCAGGGTGTGTGGGATAGTATGGGCAAGTATCTAGGTCAGTGGGCCCCTCCAGTACTTTGGAATTTCACTACCGAACAACTGCAAAATCCAGAAGAATTAGTAAAACACTTAAATGAGGTGTCCCTACCAGAGATGGACAAATCATGGCAACGTACTGGGGCTTGGCCTATGCTTACAGGGCCTTGTTCAACACTATCCAGCACCTTCAAAAGGAAAAGAATGTCAGCGGGTCTGAGGGCAAAGCAACAGTCGCTACTCAAACTTTGTCTGCAATGAACAGCGCAGCTACCCCAAGGGCAAGTACAGCAGCTGCTCAAACTTCGACTGCAACAGACAGCGCGGTTACCCCAGCTCCAAGCACAGCAGCTGCACCACCCCCAGCAACAAGTACAGTTGCTACTCAAACCACAGTGCAGCCAAAGCAGAGGACCAATTCGTACCAATATCAGTTGCCCCTGTACGCAAGAGAACAAGCAAAAAGGAGGCAAGAAGGGTGAAGCGAGATGAAGAACCAATGAATTCACCACCCGGTCCAGAATCTGATCAGGAGTCATCATCACATGACGAAGAAGAAGAAGAAGAGGTAACTTCTCGACCTCGGACCTCAACCGAGCTGCGGAATATGCGAAAATATTTTACCCGTCAACCAGGGGAGCACATCATCACCTGGTTACTCCGATGCTGGGACAATGGGGCTGATGGTCACGAACTAGAAGGTACAGAAGCCAAGCAGCTGGGATCACTTGCTAGAGAAGGGGGAATTGACAAAGCAATTGCAAGAGAGAAAAAGTCCCTCAGTCTTTGGAGGTGGCTCTTGGCAGCTGTGAAAGAAAAGTTTCCCTACAAGGACGATGTTACGAGTCGTTCGGCCAAGTGGACTACTATAGACAAAGGCATCCAGTCTCTGAGGGAATCAGCCATCGTAGAGACAATCTGTCACATCAAGCTGAATAATGGGGTTACACCCATAGATCCAGATGAAGTTGAATGTACATGACCCATGTGGCGAAAACTTACACGGAATGCACTGTCATCATATGCCCATTCATTGGCAACGGTAACCTGGAATGACATAGTAGCACTAACAGTGGATGAAATGCTTCACAAACTCCGAGAGTTCGAAAACAATCTCACCCCTTCCATCATCTCAGCTGTGGAAAAACTGTCCCAGGACCTCAAACAACTGAGGGACGATGTATCTGATTTATCCAGTTCCTCACGTGTACCAACACACGTCTCAGCTATTAACAAAAGGCGTCCTATTGTTTGAGAGAGGAGATACAGGAGGTATACACCACGGGGTACCCTATGGTTTTACCTGCTGGATCACGGAGAAGACATGACAAAGTGGGATGGAAAACCCACTTCTGCTTTGGAGGAACAGGTGAGTGAACTGAAGAGGGGAGCAAGGGCCAAGACTGATCATCCCATGAGAGCTACGGCTTCAGTCTCTGGTGATCAGTTTCCCAGATGGAGTGGAAGAGCTGATTTTACTCCAGCTCCTGTGATAACGAAGAATAATCCCTTTTATCACGACTTAAGTGTCCGACGCTGTGATGACCATTAGAGGGGCCCTGCCTCCAGTTAGGTGGAGGTAGGGGACAATCGGATTTACTGGACTGTGTGGATCAGATGGCCTGGCACATCAGTCCCACAGAAGTATAAGGCTCTAGTAGATACCGGCGCCCAGTGTACCCTGATGCCATCAAGCTGTCAAGGGGTGTAACCCATCTATATTTCTGGAGTGACAGGAGGATCCCAAGAGTTGACTGTGCTGGAGGCTGAAATCAGCCTGACTGGGAGGGAGTGGCAAAAGCACCCTATTGTGACTGGTCCAGAGGCTCCATGCATCCTCGGCATAGGTTACCTCAAGAGAGGCTACTTCAAAGACTCAAAAGGGTACCGATGGGCTTTTGGTATTGCTGCTTTGGAGACTGAGGAAATTGAGCAGCTGTCCACCTTGCCTGGTCTCTCAGAAGATCCCTCTGCTGTGGGGTTGCGGAAAGTTGAAGAACAAGTGCCAATTGCGACCACAACAGTGCACTGGCGGCAATATCGCACCAATCGAGACTCCCTGATTCCCATCCATCAGCTGATCCGTAGACTGGTCAGGGAGTGATCAGCAGGACCCACTCACCCTTTAACAGCCCCATATGGCCATTGCGAAAGTCTAATGGAGAATGGAGACTAACAGTAGACTGTCGTGGCCTGAATGAAGTCACACCACCATTGAGTGCTGCCGTACCGGACATGCTAGAACTTCAGTATGAACTAGAGTCAAAGGCAGCCAAGTGGTATGCCACGATTGATATTGCCAATGCATTTTTCTCCATTCCTTTGGCAGCAGAGACAGGCCACAGTTTGCTTTTACTTGGAGGGATGTCCAGTTCACTTGGAACCGACTGCCCCAGGGGTGGAAACACAGCCTTACCATTTGCCACGGACTGATCCAGACTGCACTGGAACAGGGGCAAGCTCCAGAACACCTGCAATACATTGATGACATTATTGTGTGGGGCGATACAGCGGAAGAAGTCTTCGAGAAAGGGAGGAAAATAATCCAAATCCTGCTGAGAGCCGGTTTTGCCATAAAACGGAGTAAGGTCAAGGGACCTGCACAGGAGATTCAATTTTTGGGAATGAAATGGCAAGATGGACGTAGACAGATCCCCACAGATGTGATCCACAAGATAACAGGAATATCTCCACCAACTAATAAGAAAGAAACGCAAGCTTTCTTGGGTGTGGGGTTCTGGAGAATTCACATCCCAAATTACAGTTCAATTGTAAGCCCTCTCTATCATGTGACCCGGAAGAAGAATGATTTTAAATGGGGCCTTGAGTAACAACAAGCCTTTGGGCAAATTAAACACGAGATAGTTCATGCAGTAGCCCTTGGACCAGTCCGGACCGGGCCAGATGTAAAAAATGTACTGTACACTGCAGCTGGGGAGAACGGTCCTACCTGGAGCCTCTGGCAGAAAGCTCCAGGGGAGACTCGAGGTCGACCCCTTGGCTTTTGGAGTTGGGGATACAAAGGATGTGAGGCCAGCTATACTCCAACTGAGAAAGAGATACTGGCAGCCTATGAAGGGGTTCGAGCTGCTTCGGAAGTGATTGGCACTGAAGCACAGCTCCTCCTGGTACCCCGGTTGCCCGTGATGGGCTGGATGTTCAAAGGCAGGGTCTCCTCTACACATCATGCAACTGATGCTACATGGAGTAAATGGGCTGCACTAATTACACAACGAACTCGAATAGGAAATCTCAGTCGTCCAGGCATTCTAGAAGTCGTCGTGGACTGGCCAGAGGGCAGAGATTTCGGAACGTCATCAAAGGAGGAGGTGATG
>NW_026639452.1:0-481 GCF_028554395.1 Pezoporus wallicus | reverse complement strand
GCGCAGGAACACAGTCAGCACAGACAGTCTCTCCTCGGCTTCATACCTAAAAGTCCATTTGAATCCGAATTCTCAGGTGGTGTCGCTCAGCTGCCCAGCAGCACAGTGAGTACAGCACGAACGTTTGGCCTCTGCTCCCACAGCAGAAGAGCCAGGATTGAAAGCTGGTGCTGGACCTGTTCAGCACACAATCCCCTTTACATTGGTGCCTCCATCGTTGCTTTCACTGCTCACTTTCATACAGGAAAAGCATTTGAATGGAATCAGTCCAGAGCCTGCTCTCTGCTGCGCAGCAACACAGTCAGCACAGAATGAACAGTGGCATCTGCTCACACGGCAGAAGGAGCAGCAGGGAAAGCTAGTGCTCTGCTTCTTCAGCACACAAGCAGCTTTGCAACGGGGTCACCATCATTGCAGTCTCTCCTCGGTTTCATACCTAAAAGTCCATTTGAATCCAAATTCTCAAGCGGTCTCAGCTGCC
>NW_026639451.1:0-493 GCF_028554395.1 Pezoporus wallicus | reverse complement strand
TATAAGCGATGTGCGCCATGACTAAAGTAGAAGCTTGCTTATCACCCATATTGGGTTGGCGTGTCTTGCTTCTCCTCGCCGCTAACAGCCTTGCTTTCTCTAGCCTTGCCTCGCCTTGCCTTGGTTGCCTGGCCTGTCCTTCCCTAGCCTTACCTTCCCTTGCCTTGCCTTGCCTTGCCTGGCCTTACCTTGCCTTCGCTTGCCTTGTCTTGACTGGCCTTGCCTGTCCTAGTCTTGCCTTGCATTGCCATGCATTACCTTCCCTTGCCTTGCCTTGCCTTGCCTGGACTTACCTTGTCTTCGCTTGCCTTGCCTCGCTTTGCCTTGCCTTGCCTCGCCTCGGCTGGCCTTGCCTGGCATGCCCTGGTTTTGTATGACCTGGCCTGGCCTGGCCTTTCCTGGCCTGGCCTTTCCTAGCCTGGCCTTGCTTTGCGTTACCCGGCCTTCCATTGCCTGTCGTGGACTTGCCTTACCTTGTCTTCCCTTGCATTGC
>NW_026639450.1:0-47815 GCF_028554395.1 Pezoporus wallicus | reverse complement strand
AGGCTCTGCCTCCCCACATCGTATGAGGCTTGGGCTTTTATACTGACCAAAATGCACACTCATTCCGACACAGGTGGCCAGCCTGTGCTGGAAGAAGTGGCCAGCAGTATCTACAGAGGTCTCCAAGGGTTGATAGAAACCTGGACATACTTATATTTACCAACTTCTAGTACATGAGTATCACAGAGAAACTGTATGGGCTCTCCCTGTCAATTGCAAGAAAAAATCATAACATATACAGCTTGAGTATAAGAGGATTTTAACGCATACGTGGTCACTGTTTATCAGGCCTCCTTAACTATTTTGAGATCAAGAGCTTCCCACTCTTTAGCCCAATGCTGTGTAGTAAACACAGGATATGCAAAGATGCCCATTGCAGAAAATTCCCCAGTAATGATCACATATTTGGTTACTCATTGTTACAACTGAGCGTCTCCAGAGCCAGTAAGTCTGAGCAGACCGACCCGGGACACGGTCTGGAAGCAGAGGATATAAATCTGGCTCGGATTCAGGGGATTCGGGGGCTGATCCTGCGCCGAACTCGGGGTCTCCGTTGCTCGCAGCTGTGTCTTTCTTATCAGGTGTATCTCGTTCGGTATGTGGCCATCTGCAGACCTGGCTCCTCCGTGACTGAGTTAAAAATTTTTTCACTCTAGGGCGTAGTGGGTTGGAGAGGCTCGCGGTTCCTTTAAATCTCCCGCTAGCGCATGATCCCTATTTTCTACTGCGTGCTTCACAGTGGCGCCGCAATCGATCCGGCGCCGAGGCACCGCCCTCTTTCTTTCGGATTCCTCGACATTTATCATGCGTATACCTTCTAATATACTTTCTCTGTCCTTTTCAAAGTCCCTACTTTCGGAACTGGGGTGGTGGGGGAGCAGGGGGTTACACCTCCTCCGCGGCACCTTCTGATGGAGGGGGAGAAAAGGAAGGGGGAAGTGCAAAACCCTGTGCTCCCGCGAGCTGGGCGGGGGGGAACAAGTTGTAATCTTCCCCCGGTTTCAACCGACCGGGGACGTCTGTTCCTAGTTTCTCCGTTGCTACTGCGGCAGTTTTCTTTTCTGCCTTGTATCTTTTTATACAGTTCATTACTTCCCTCCGTGGTTTACCGAGTTTCTTTGCCTTTTTATAATCATTAAGCACTGAGTCAAATAGTTCATCACCAAACTTTCGCCACTCACTCTCCTCAAATATTGTATTAGGATCTGCAAAAAAAAAATTTCTTAGCCTTATCTACAGCCAGTAGACCTGCTAGCTGCTTTAGAGTCTCAGGCTCAATTCCCCACTTTTATAAAAAGCACTGTAATAAGTCCAGGGCTCAGTTCCCCGCTTTTATAAAAAGCACTGTAATAAGTCCAGGGCTACCTCTCGGTCCATTTTCATGGCCAGCCTTTTCCGGATCGTCTTCTTCTGGGTCGTCCTGTAACCTCGGTCTCCGGATCGGCCTCCCGACGCAGCAGTGTCTGGTTCGCCCCAGCGGTGGATTCTTTCGGTTAGTCCAAGCACCCGGGTCCGTCACGCCACCGCAGCAGCATTGCCCACGCTTCCCGGCCGCTGCTGCCGGTGCCGCTCACTCGCCGTTCCGGGTCCCCATCGACCGGGGCCCTGTATCCCGGGTCCCCGCTAGTCGGGGCCCTGTATCCGGGTCCCCGTCGACCGGGGCCCTGTAATCCGGGTCCCCGTTAAACCAGGGCCCTGTATTCCGGGTCCCCGCTAGTCGGGGCCCTGTATCCCGGGTCCCCGCTAGTCGGGGCCCTGTAATCCGGGTCCCCGCTAGTCGGGGCCCTGTAATCTGGGTCCCCGTCGACCGGGGCCCTGTAATCCGGGTCCCCGTCGACCGGGGCCCTGTAATCCGGGTCCCCGTCGACCGGGGCCCTGTATCCCGGGTCCCCGCTAGTCGGGGCCCTGTAATCCGTCCCCGCTAGCCGGGGCCCTGTAATCCGGGTCCCCAGTGACCGGGGCCCTGTAGTCCGCGTCCCTGTTCGGGCGCCATTTGTAAGCGGCGAGGAGAAGCAGACAGGCCAACCCAATATGGGTGATAAGCAACTTCTAGTTTATTTGTGACGCAGTTCACACATATATAGGAGTGGTATTCAGCCACTCCTTCTTGGCATAACAGTATTGGTTAGCCCCCACAGCTTCCTCCACATTCTCCTCCCAGGTCCGGTCTCCGGCCACCTGTGGGGGCCACCCCCTGCCTTGCTTGCACAGTCCTCCAGAACTCTATGGTTCTGCTCTTAGAGTCATTCTGCAACAGTAGGTTTTTTCTAGAGAATATTATTTATAATACAAAGCACCCTCTGCTCCAGTCATTTGTGGCAACATGGCTGCCGAGGAGGTAAGAATTGTCTTCTGATGGTCTGTGGATGGGGCAATTGGTGAAATAGCTTTGGGCATGTCCATATGTAATGCAGGGGCATGCAGATAACTGGGGCATATGGGGTTAGGCAGCCAGGAATGCTTTTCTTGAGAGTAGAAATGCTGTTGCATGGAAGACTTGGATACTTTATAAATTAGTTTCTGTTACAACTAGAGGATGACAGTGTGACTTTTCAGGATCTTTCAAGACAGAAAAAAAAGCCTGTGTGTTTACTGGGATTTTGCACTTTGATGCTATTGATTTTAATTAATTCTGAATGTGAATTCATCAGTTATCAGTGTAGACTAAAGTGTTGATAGAATGATGCTTTGATGGCCTCTCCCCCTGTAATAACAGGCACCTCTTATTACCACGAGAATAGGGTGCTTGCAAGAGGAAATGATGGAAAGAAAGATGCTCTGGAGCTTTAAACTTAAAGTGAAAAAAAGGAAATCAGGTTTTTATTGCTTCCACAGAAGAAAATGGTTTTCTTCTCCATTTTGTCATGGTTTCTATGACTGTGGGAGACATGTTTTCTATGCTGTGGTTTTGACATGGTTTCTATGCTGTGGGAGACAGTACCAAATGCCTTACTGAAATTAAGAAAAAACACACCTACCGCTCTACCATCCTCTATCCACCTAGTTACTTGCTCATAGAAGGCTATAAGGTTGGTCAAACATGACTTCCCCTTGGTAAAGCCATGTTGGCTGCTTTTAATGACCCCCTCATCCTTGATATGTCTAGAGATGGTGTCAAGAATAAGTTGTTCCATCACCTTTATAGGGATGGAGGTAAGGCTGACCGGTCTATAATTACCCGGGTCCTCCTTCTTGCTGTTCTTATAGACCGGCGTGACATTTGCCATCTTCCAATCCTCAGCCACCTCACCTGTTTCCCACGACTTACCAAAGATGATGGAGAGTGGCCCAGCAATGACCTCTGCCAGCTTCCTCAGCACCCGCGGGTGTATTCCATCCAGATCCATCGATTTATAGATGTCCAGATTACTTCACTGATCCCTAACCCAATCCTCATTTACCAAAGCAAACTCCTCCTTTATCCTGACTCCTTCCGGGGCTATAGGAATCTGGGTCCCCCGGGGAGAGTCTGCAGGAGTAAAGACAGAGGCAAAGAAGGCATTCAACACCTCTGCCTTCTTTATATCCTCTGTCTCCAGGGCACCCACCTCGTTCAGCAGTGGGCCTATATTGCCTTTTGTGTTAGTTTTATTCGCCATGTATTTGAAGAAGCCCTTTCTATTGTCCTTAACCCGACTTGCAAGATTACGTTCCAAGGAGGCCTTAGCTGTCCTAATTGCCTCCCTACATTCTCTAACAGCTGTCCTATATTCCTCCCAAGTGGCCAGCCCCTCCTTCCATAATCCATAGATTCTCTTTTTCTGTATGAGTTTGCCCAGCAGTTCCTTGTTTAACCATGCTGGTCTCCTGGCTCCCCTACTTGACTTCCTACCCATTGGGATACTCTGATCCTGAGCTTGGAAGAAGTGGTCCTTGAATGCTGACCAACTATCTTGAGCCCCTTTACCACCTAGTACCCTTTCCCATGAGACTTCCCTTAGCAATTGATTGAAGAGGCCAAAGTTTGCCCTTCGGAAATCCAGAAATGTGGCCTTGCTAGGTATTCTATTCCTCCCACACAGGATCCTAAACTCCACCATCTCATGGTCACTGCAGCCAAGGCTGCCATTGACCATCACCGCTTCAACCAGACCCTCCTTGTTGGTGAGTACTAGATCCAGCAGCGCTCCTCTCCTAGTTGGTTTGTCCACCATTTGCATTAAGAAGTTATCATCAATGCACTGGAGGAACCTCCTAGACTGTGAATGACTGGCTGTGCAAGTCTTCCAGCAAATATCGGGGTAGTTAAAATCCCCCATGAGGACCAAGGCATGTAGTCGTGAGGCTGCTTTCAGTTGCCTGTAGAAAGCCTCATCAACTCCTTCGTCCTGATCAGGAGGTCTATAATAGACCCCCACAACTGTATCACCCGTACCAGCCTGTCCCTTAATTTGCACCCACAGACTTTCCACTTGCTCCTCATCTGTCCCTGGACAGAACTCAATACATTGTAGTCTCTCTCTCACATAAAGAGCAACTCCACCACCTCGCTTTGCTGACCTATCTTTCCTAAAAAGGACATAGCCATCCATGACCACATTCCAGTCATGTGAGCTTTCCCACCATGTCTCTGTAATTGCCACCAGATCATAACCTTTAGACCGCACACAGACTTCTAACTCCTCCTGTTTATTCCCCATGCTGCGTGCATTGGTGTACAGGCATTTCAGGGAGCAAGCAGAGAATGCTAGTGGCACCCTTGGAAGGCGGGAGGCCTTCTGGTCTTCATTAATACTAGAACAATGCCCCACTAGTTCAAACCCACCTACAACCCCCTCGCACTTTGAATCTAACCTAAAGCTCTGTGAGTGAGCTCTACTAACTCTTGCCCTGGTACCCTTTTTCCCCTGCAGGACAGAGTCTAAACAACTATCCTTTCCCTCAAATGAAACAATAGATTGAGAGTTCTCCCTAGTCTGCCATCCTTCAAGCCCTAGCATGTTTCTCTTGGGCTTGGCCATTGCATTGTGAGTCCGCCCATTAGATCTGTTTATTTTTTTATTTTCAGATGACTTTCTAGTGGTGATTTTTGTAAATTCTACTTTGTAAAGTACACTAATGATTCAAAAAAATGTCCATTTTTGTAACATTTCCACTAACTTTTATCCTGTTCTGGACATTGAGTCTGGATGAAGTACATTAGAAGTAAATTTGTAAAGCATTATCTACTGTTTCACACACACCTGGGGTGTGTGGCTTTTATTATGGTGTACGTTACTAATACAGGAGTTGGGTGGAGACTCATAATTTTACTGTTTAGCATATAAATAGTAATTACAAATGGAACTTGAACATCAAGCAATTTCTAACACTATTTGACCAAGAGTGATCTGTGCTTTTATGATTGTAAGAATACAAATTGTGCTGAAGATCCTCTTTTCTTCCAGAATCCTTTGTGCATGTCTCCCTGTGTGTGTGTGTGTGTGTGTATGTATATGTGTGTGTGTTTATATATATATATATATATATGTAAGGACAGGCAGCCTGGGAAGAATACAGGGATGTTGTCTGGGAAGCTAGGGACCAGGTTAGGAAAGCTAAGGCCCAGTTAGAATTAAACTTGGCTAGGGATATTAAGGATAACAGGAAGGGATTCTACAGGTACATAGCAAATAAAAAACAGACTAGGGAGAATGTAGGCCCCTCAGGAAGCTCTCGGGAGAACTAGCTACACAGGATTTGGAGAAGGCTGAGGTTCTGAATGACTTCTTTGCCTCAGTCTTCACTGGCAAAGGCTCTGACCACACCACCCAAGTCTTGGAAGGCAGACACAGGGACTGTGAGAATGAAGACCTTGGGCCCACTGTAGGAGAGGATCTGGTTTGAGACCATCTTAAAAATCTGAACGTGCACAAGTCCATGGGTCCTGATGAAATCCATCTGTGGGTCCTGAAGGAGCTGGCGGATGAAGTTGCTAAGCCGCTGGCCATCATATTTGAGAAATCATGGCAGTCAGGTGAAGTTCCCGATGACTGGAAAAAGGGAAATATAGCCCCCATTTTCAAGAAGGGGAAAATGGATGACCGAGGGAATTACAGACCAGTCAGTCTCACCTCTGTGCCTGGCAAAATCTTGGAGCAGATTCTCCTGGAAGGCATGCTAAGCCACATGAAAATCAACAAGGTGGTTGGTGACAGCCAACATGGCTTCACTAAGGGGAAATCCTGCCTGACCAATTTGGTGGCCTTCTATGATGGGGCTACAGAACTGATGGGCAGGGGTAGAGCAGTTTATGTCATCTACTTGGACTTATGCAAAGTGTTCGACACTGTCCCGCATGACTTCCTTGTCTCTAAGTTGGAGGGACATCAATTTGATAGATGGACCACTTGGTGGATAAAGAACTGGCTGGATGTCTCCACACAGAGAGTTGTGGTCAGTGGCTCAATGTCCAGCTGGAGACCAGTAATGAGTGGTGTCCCTCAGGGATCGGTGTTGGGACAGGTCTTGTTCAACATCTTTGTTGGTGACACGGACATTGATGATATAAGGAATAAACATAAGCAAGTAATATAAGGAATAAACATACCTGCCTTATAACTCTGATTCCATGCTTCAATTTGGTACCCCAGATGGGACAGTCTCTGTCCAGCTGCGGGACCTGCTGAGGACGAGACTCTTCTGGGCGCCCCTGAGATTTCTCAGGAGGACTCCCCAACTCACTGAGATCACCGCAGGGGCAGAAAAGTACCATCACTAGTGAATCATCAGGTATGTTTGAACCAGGTAAAGGGGATACCTATAAGTCATAAGGAGACATCCTATGCGAGGTAAAGAGCGCGGGTGCTTGTCCCAGGCGTTTGGTAGGGTATCGATACAAGGGTGGTAGGTAAAAGGGTATACCTGGCTGCTAGCGTCCATTTGGTATACACCCACAAGAAGCAGGGGGCATCTTGTGGTTTGAGTCCTACAAAACACAGGGGGTGTCTTGTGGAAATGGTTTTGGATCTTATTGGTATTCCACTTATTTTGTGGCTTGTTACAGTAATGATTTTGGTCTTCTGATTTTGGTATTGGTGACAGGATTTTATAATTGTGTTATTAATTGTTGTTTCATTGAATTTTAGTCTCTGTCTCAAGTGTTGTAACTGTGCGGAGTGTGTCTGTGGGATCCCGTTTCTGTGTGTGTGTGTGTGAATGTGAGATTGATAATGGAAAATCAGCAGTGGAGAGATCTTGAAAAAGAGTCCTTTGGGGTGCATTTTGGCACATTGGAAAGAACTGGGAGGGTCTCCTGGGGGCTCATTAAACAAGAAAACGTTGGTAAAATATTGTAACAAACAGTGGCTTTTGTATACTTTGGAAGATCAGGAAAAATGGCCTAAAAATGGAACTCTGAACTATAATACATTGTTACAATTAATGTTTTGAGGGGCAAGGAAAATGGGATGAAGTAATGTATGCAGATATGTTTTTCTTTTTTTTTTTTTTTTTAAGAAACCACCCAGAGTGACAGACAGAATGCGAAATTAATATAGCTCTGCCAGATCCCTTAATTTTGGCTTTGGAAAAGGACAGGGAAAAACAGAAAGCTAATCTGGAGAGCTGTTGTTCAGCCTGTGATATTGGGGGAATGATGTTTAAAGTTAAAAAAAAAAAAAGAACAAAAAACCCAGAGTAATCAGGAAGATAGGCTGGAAAATTATGTATCAGAGGTACCTCCAAGAGAACCACCCTCTGCATCTGCCTTTTCTGTTATTGATAAGGAAGAGGAGATGACTCTCACTGGCAACAAGCAGCAGATTCACATTCAGAGTTAAGAAAGGGTTAATCCAGAAGTGCTGTTGAAGAGGCAGGCATCTGTAGCCCCTGCTTATCAGGGTGAGCAATTGTGAGAAATGAAAAAAAAAAAGAAAACCAAGGGGGAAAGGAGGGGAGGTCATGCAGCTCCTGTGTTTGAGCGTGGGAGGAGTGCTGCGGCAGGTGGAAAAGTGGAAACCGACATGTTGACAGATGGGACTGAGGGCTTTTTGGATAAATGCGGACAGGAGTGAAGGAGGAAACATGCAGGAACAGGTAAAAAAGAAAAAGCTGAGTCGTGCTATAGCCACGGCTATGGTGGTTGCTTTGAAACTGGTGGAGGAGGACTGTCAGGCAAAGGTGGAGCAGGGATTTCAGGCAGAGGTGGGGGGAGTGGGTTCTTCTCCTGTGGGACCAGGTTGGTGTGCATGCTGTGAGGAGTTTGGACATTGGAAGTGAGGCTACCCTGGGGACTGAATTGGAACTAGACTGATGGGGACCTGGGGAATCTACCCTAGCAGATCCACTGGTTAAATTAAAGCTAGGGACTAGAGGAAATAAAGTTGAATTTTTAGTGGATACAGGAGCAACTTATTCAGAGGGAAAAGAATTTGTTACAGATGTGGGAGCTACTGGCTGCAAAGAAAAAAAAAGGGCATTCTTTCTGAAACCTTTAAAGTACAAATTGGGAAAAAAATAGGAATGCATCAATTTTTATGCATGCCAAATGCTCCAAAATCTTTATTAGGGTGAGAAGCAACATTTAAAGAAATCAAAATGGAATTAAGAGTTAAAAACAATCACAATCAATTAATTGCAGTTTTGAATTGATCTTTAATTCAACAGAAAAGCGAACAGGAGGGCCTCCCTGACATAGAAGAAATCCTTAATCAGGTATATCTGGGAGTATGGGCATCTGAAGTTCCAGGTAAGGTGAAAAATGCTTTGCCTGTTTTAGTGGAAATAAAAACAGGGGGGGCCCTGCCCAATTAGAATAAAACAATATCCCTTAAAATGAGAAGATCAAAAGGAATCAAAGAAATCATTGTTAAGTTTTAAAATATAGATTATGGGAAAAGTTGCGGATTGGTTCATGATCTCAGAACAATCAACAAAATTGTAGAGGATATTCATCCAGTAATAACTAATCTGTATACCTTATTGACTAAATTGAATAATAATCACAAATGGTTTGCTGTCTTAGATTTAAAGGATGCTTTTTTTTTTTTCTTACCATTGGCAAAAGAAAGCCAAAATTTATTTGCTTTTGAATGGGAAAATCCTGACACAGGAAGGGAAACTCATTAACTTGGACGGTATTACCTCAAGGGTTTAAAAACAGTCCAATGATTTTTGGAAATCAGTTAACATGAGAACTAGAATCATGGAAGCCACCCACTCAGATGGGGACTCTGTTACAATATATGGATGACCTATTAATTGCCACAGAAACAAAGGAAGAACGTGTCCAGTGGATGCTGGGATTACTGAATTTTCTGGGACTGAATGGTTCAAACAAAAGGCCCAACTAATTCAAACCCGAGTTTCCTACTTAGGATATAAAATAACAGGAGGACAGAGAGAACTTGGAGCTGCTAGAAAAGAAGCCATTTGCCGAACTCCATGACCATCAACCGTCATGGAGCTCCAGATGTTCCTGGGAATGACTGTATGCCGCAGACTTTAGATCCATGATTATGGTGTTCTGGTAAGGTCACTATATGAACTGTTAAAAGGAAATCCTCCCTCTTCAGAATGGACTGATTCAGCAGAGGGGGCTTTTAGAAATTCATGAGATCTCCAGCCTTTGGACGTCCAGATGTAAACAAACCCTTTTAGCTATATTCTTATGAAAAACAAGTAATAGCCTTGGGGGTCTTCGCTCAGAAACTAGGACCATACAGAAGGGCAGTGGCACATTTTTCAAAACAGCTGGATGAAGCGAGCAAAGGATGGCCCGGATGGATGCCTAAGGGCTGTGGCAGCAGTTGTCATGAATATTGAAGAGGCTCACAAATTCACCTTGGGACAAAAGATTACTGTACTAGTGTCCCATTTTGTATCAGCAGCCCTGGAAGAGAAAGGAGCCCACTGGTTATCTCCTTCATGTTTTTTTAAAATACCAGGCCACCCTTGTAGAATATGATGACAATAGACAGAACCACTCACACACAACTGCTTGGCCACTGTAGAGACTGTATATTCAAGCCGACCAGATTTGATTCTTGGTTTACTGATGGTAGTAGCTCCATGAAAAATGGTGAACGAAAGGCAGGATATGCCGTTACCACCACTTCATAGGTAATAGAAGCTAAACTTTTACCTGCAAACACCTCTACCCAGAAGGCAGAAATAATAGCATTAATGAGAGCCCTGGAATTGGCTAAAGATAAAAGGATAAATATTTGGACTGATTCTAAATATGCACTTGGTGTGGTGCATGCAGATGGTGCCATCTTGAAAGAACAAGGACTTTTGAAAATACAAGGTTGTCCTGGGTTTAGCAGTAGCAGTCAATTTTTCTCCTTCTTGGTAGCTGGTGCAGCGTTATGTTTTGACTTGCAGCCTGGGAACAGTGCTGATAACACCAGTGTTTTCAGTTGTTGCTAAGTAATGTTTACCTTGACCAAGGACTTTCTGAGTCTCATGCTCTGCCAGGGAGGAGGGGAAGCCGGGAGGAAGCAGAGACAGGACACCTGACCCAAACTAGCCAAAGAGGTATTCCATAGCACAGCACGTCATGCCTGGGGAGGGGTAACTGGGAGTTACCTGGAAGGACACGGCGTCTTCTGGGTCAGACTCGTTTTTTGGCGGGTGGTATCGTATTCTCTTCCCTTGTTATTTTCTCTTATCATTGTTGTCCTTGGTGGTAGCAGTGGTGATTTGTGTTGTACATTACTTACTAAACTGTTCTTATCTCAACCCTTTGGGAGTTGCATTCTTTTCGATTCTCCTTTCCATCCCTCCAGGAGTAGGGGGAGGGAAAGAAGGGGGGGAGTGAGTGAATAAGCTGACAGACTGGGTTTAAACCACAACAGTTCTTTTTTTTTTTTTTTGGGGGGGGTGTGTGTGTGTATCTGCTGTACTTGCTGCTTGGGTAGCTGTGCTGTTCATTGTAGCCAAAGTCAGAGTAGTGACTGTACTTGTTGCTGGGGGTGGTGTAGCTGCTGTGCTTGGAGCTGGAGTAGCTGTGCTGACTGTTGCTTTGCCCTCAGATCCAGTGACATTTTTTTCCTTTTGAAGGTGCTGGATAGTGTTGAACAAGGTCCGGTAAGCATAGGCCAAGCCCCAGCATATTGCCATGATTTGTCCGTCTCTGGTATGGCCAGAATGACCACACACCTCATTTAAGTGTTTTACTATTTCTTCTGGATTTTGCAGTTGTTCAGTAGTGAAATTCCAAAGTACTGGAGGGGCCCACTGACCTAGATACTTGCCCATACTATTCCACACACCCTGCCACTCATGACTGTCTGGCCATGGGGAAAATCTCTCAGTCCTCCTATATCATCGTTTAACCCCAGACAAGACCCAAACCTGACCCTGCTTAACTTTTGAAATCAGACAAAATGGTTGTGGGCCAAACACACTCTGTATGCGTGCCAACATGGTGATCCCCATCACAATCAGCAAACAAGTCTCAACAGCATTAAAAGGCCATTCAAAAACTTCAAAATTCTCAAATGATGCTGTAAATGGTTGGGGGGGAGGGGGAGAATGGGAGGGTAAAAGAATGTCTCCTTCACAGGTTGGCCACCTGAGAAGGAGAAAAAAGATGTGTAATTGCTAAGCACTTCTATTATATACCTCCCAAAGCATAAAGGTGGTGACCACACTGGGAACATAAGCCAGGTCAGTTTCATGATCAATGATTCTATTGTATTACAAGTCATTACCATAAAGTACAAGGAGACAAGAACCTTAGCCCAAGCCCCACACTTGAAAAGCACTAATACAGCAAATACTGGCTCTAAGTAAGGTGCGATATACTGAAACTATGAGATCAAGAGGAACAACTTTGAGAGTCAATAAATCAGCATTGTGACGAGTGACTATTAATCCAGACAGATCTGTCATTATCTCAACCCCTCGTGCTGCACGTTGGGCACCAAAAAGAACTGTTGTGGTTTAAAACCAGTCAGTCAGCTCATTCACTCACTCCGCTTCTTCTTTCCCTCCCCCTCCTCCCGGAGGGACAGAGAGGATAATCGAAAAGAATGCAACTTCCAGGGGTTGAGATAAGAACAGTTTAGTAAGTAATGTACAACACAAATCACCACCGCTACTAGCAATGACAACAGTGATAAGAGAAAATAACAAGGGAAGAGAATACGATACCGCCTGCCGAAAAACGAGTCTGACCCAGAAGACCCCGTGTCCTTCCAGGTAACTCCCAGTTACACCCCCCCCGTCCCCCGGGAATGATGTGCTGTGCTATGGAATACCTCTTTGGCTAGTTTGGGTCAGGTGTCCTGTCTCTGCTTCCTCCCGGCTTCCCCTCCTCCCTGGCAGAGCATGAGACTCAGAAAGTCCTTGGTCAAGGTAAACATTACTTAGCAACAACTGAAAACACTGGTGTTATCAGCACTGTTCCCAGGCTGAAAGTCAAAACATAACGCTGCACCAGCTACCAAGAAGGAGAAAAATTGACTGCTACTGCTGAACCCAGGAGAAAGGGAAACAGATTAAACATGCTACAGAAACTGCTGTTCAGCCACCTGAGGAAGTTGCTATTATGCATTGTATAGGGCACCAACATGGTGACCCTAATCAGAAAATTGGAAATAATTTGGCCAATTTTGAAGCCAAACAAGCATCTGAACAATCTAAAATTATGTCCTTAATCCCTGATGGCAACCTAACATTTGAGAAATCTGAACCTAGCTATTCAAAAGAGGATAAAAAGTTGATTGAAGATCTGAAAAGACAGGAAAACAAAGAGAGTTGGGTTCAGATACTTGATGGGCGACTTGTAATTCCCTATAATCAGCTCTGGAAGCTAGTTCAGTAGGAACATAATAAAACTCATTGGTTAGCAACTCTTTTTATACAAATCTATACACCACAGTTCAGTTAGTGACAAAACAATGTCAGCTCTATCTTAAGAAAAATTCTAAAACTGAAAATAGAAATCAAATTGGAACAATTGGGAGAGGAAGTTATCCGGGACAGCAGTGGTAAATAGATTTTTTCTGAATTACTGAGAAAAGGAGGTTATTGATATTTTTTGGTGTTAAAAAGAGTATTAGGGATAAGAGCAACAGGTTTGGATTATCCGATTTACCCTTTCAGATCTGGAGACTGGGTTTAAGAATATTATACCTGTGTACAGAGAAATGCCACAGGTTTAGATCACTATTCAAATTGCAATCACACTATTAATATAAATGGTATCGTAGTTCAGTGGTGGCCTGTTCCTGAAGGGAAAGGGTGGTATTGGTTATGTGGAGAAAATGCTCGTAAGACTTTACCCCAACTGAAAGGGGGCATGCACCTTCGGTGCTGTGGTACTCAATCTTGCTATTATTGGCTTCATAAGGAGGGGTTTGTTCCATAATCAGTGGTTGCTATATATATCAAAGTGGCAGAATTGAAACAGATCTGGAGGAAATTGGGAAACTGAACTATTTAATGAAATGACCAAGGATGAGACCTCTTGGGGTTTTGAAGAAGTATGGAGAAAGTTAACTTCATGGTTACCTAATCTCTTCTAGTTGAGGCAACTGGTTGCAATAATCTTAATACTAATTGTTTTAACACTGATTACTTGTGGCATGATATAGTGTTCTTTTTGGTGGTGTAAAAGGTCTGTAATTGATTATGAAGATTGGAAAAGACATAAGGTTAGACAAGAAGTTGAAAGTGGTAAATAATTTGCCAGAACTCCTGAGTAAAATGGAGTTACATAGCAAACGAATTTGCAAAGGTAAAAGAAAAGGGGGGATTTGATATAAGGAAAGCAAGTGCCTGGAAAACATAGGGTTAAGATACTTTTAACTTAGGTCTAAGATAGAGAACAATGTTTGTGTTGTAAGTCTGTGGTGTGATAACAGAATTTAGTTGTCTTACTAACAAGACTGAATTATTTCTTTCCATCCTTCTAATGAGTGAATTATTTCTTAACATCCTTCTGATTATCAGTTAGTTTGGAGACAGTGACTCCTGAACATCTGCTAGCTTAGGATACTCCTTTTCTGCCCATCCTGCATTGCTTGCAATAAATTTTGTATGAAGGTCACACTGTTCTAAATCTTTGCCAGCTCTCAGAAACTTAGATATGTCTGGTTTCAGCTAATATGTGATTACTGGGGCATCCAACTGTGCCAAAGGTGAAAAGTGCACCATGAAGAAGACTGCTTACTTCATCTTGAAGACCCCTTTCCATGACCATCGGAGGGCAGTGCGCAAGCGCCAAAAGGGAGGAGACTTATGATAATGAGTACCTAAACTAATTGTAATATCCCCGCCGAACTAAGGGGAACCTAATAAATAAGCATGTTTCTGTGTAATAAATATCTGCTTGCTTAACCCTGAGACAAGGGGGCACAAAATCACAAAATGGAATATAGAAACCTTTAGAATTAGTCATAAGTAATGTTAAGTTTGATGGCTTTGTAACAGTAGCAATGGAAAATTACTGAGGTGCATGATACATAGAGAAAAAAAAATAGAGTACAGCTAGAGAACATACTGAGAATTCTCACAAGATAAATCGTTATAGTTGACATAGTTTTAAGAAAAACAGTCTAGCAGAACAGGACACAGGGATGAGGAGTATCTGGGAACCGCAGGTGTCCAGGATGGGCTACAGTTAAACTAACTGATAAGTAGGAGGATAGGATGATAATGATGTCTCTGGTGCTAACGAACCAATTAAACTGGTATGAGCATGTACTGCGCATGCTCCAAAGGCAGCCAGAAGTGATGAAGATTGTTGGAAGATGTAAGCGACCCTCAGAGACCACCCCCACAATTCTGTACGCATGCAGGGAACTTTCTGGAAAATGATGTAATCCATACGTAGCCTCATGAATATGTATGTATGCCCAGAGGCTATAAAAGGACGGCTTGTGTGGCAACTGGGGGACACACATTAGGAGGAGCTATTCCCCGTGTCTTCCGGCACCGCAAGAAAGAATACCTGCTTGTCAGCTTGAAAACTTTGTTGGCAAGTTTGTTCCTGGAGTTTTCGCCGAATCAACCCCTCGGTGTGCAAGTTAGGAGTAGTGATCCCCCTTGCACCCGGCTCCGTAATAAACATACCTGCTTTATAACTCTCTTTGAATTGTAGAGTCTGATTTTGTGTTTCTTTGTGATTGAGTGTGCCCTCAGGAAGTTTGCCGATGACACCAAGCTGTGTGGTAAGGTTGATACGCTGGAGGGAATGAATGCTATCCAGAGGGACCTTGACACGCTTGTGAGATCAGCTGATGCCAAAATTATGAAGTTTAACCATGTCAAGTGCAAGGTCCTATACCTGGGTCGGAGCAATTCCAGGCACAGCTACAGGTTGGGCACAGAAGAGATTCAGAGCAGCCCTGAGGAGAAAGACTTGGGGGTGTTGGTCGATGAGAAAATGAACATGAGCAGGCAGTGTGTGCTTGCAGCCCAGAAAGCCAACCATATCCTGGGCTGCATCAAAAGGAGCGTGACCAGCAGGCCGAAGGAGGTGATCCTGCCCCTCTACTCTGCTCTTGTGAGACCTCACCTGGAGTGTTGTGTGCAGTTCTGGTGTCCTCAACATAAAAAGGACATGGAACTGTTGGAACAAGTCCAGAGAAGGGCCATGAGGATGATCAGGGGACTGGAGCACCTCCCGTATGAAGACAGGCTGAGGAAGTTGGGGCTGTTCAGCCTGGAGAAGAGAAGGCTGTGTGGAGACCTCATAGCAGCCTTCCAGTATCTGAAGGGGGCCTATAGGGATGCTGGGGAGGGACTCTTCATTAGGGACTGTAGTGATAGGACATGGGGTAACAGGTTAAAATGTAAACAGGGGAAGTTTAGATTGGATATAAGGAGGAAATTCTTTCCTGTTAGGGTGGTGAGGCACTGGAATAGGTTGCCCAGGGAGGTTGTGAATGCTTCATCCCTGGCAGTGTTCAAGACCAGGCTCAACGAGGCCTTGGGTGATATGATTTAGCGTGAGGTGTCCCTGCCCATGGCAGGGGGGTTGGAACTAGATGATCTTAAGGTCCTTTCCAACCCTAACTATTCTATGATTCTATGATTCTATGACCCAAAGTAGCCAAAGAGGTATTCCATACCACAGCACGTCATGCCCACTATATAAACTGTGGGAAGTTACCCAGACGGGTTGGATCACTGCTCGGGTCAGGCTGGGTGTTTGTCAGCAGGTGGTGAGCGGTTGCATTCTGTTCCCTTGTTATTTCCCTTATCGTTATTATTATTGGTGGCAGCAGTAGTGATTTGTGTTATATCTTAGTCACTGGACTGTTGTTATCTCAACCCATGGGAGCTGGCAGTGTGCGCTCGCAGCCCAGAAAGCCAACCGTATCCTGGGCTGCATCAAAAGGAGTGTGACCAGCAGGTCGAAGGAGGTGATCCTGCCCCTCTACTCTGCTCTTGTGAGACCTCACTTGGAGTATTGTGTACAGTTCTGGTGTCCTCCACATAAAAAGGACATGGAACTGTTGGAACAAGTCCAGAGAAGGGCCACGATGATGATCAGGGGACTGGAGCACCTCCCATATGAATACAGGCTGAGAAAGTTGGGGCTGTTCAGCCTGGAGATGAGAAGTCTGTGTGGAGACCTCAGAGCAGGCTTCCAGTATCTGAAGGAGGCCTATAGGGATGCTTGGGAGGGGCTCTTCATTAGTGGGATGTGTCCTTGCCCATGGGGGGTGTGGGGTGGTGGATCTAGATTATCTTAAGGTCCTTTCCAACCCTATATGATTCTATGATTCTATAATATATATGCATGAGTACTTGGCCTGTGTAAGTAGGAGAGAAAATCACTTGTTGTGATCTAATCTTTTATTCTTGGTGTAAATATTCTTGTAGTTTTGCTTCCTTCACTGTTTTGCTAACAGCTGCCATCTTTTGAAAAGGGAGCACTGGAGCATGAAGGGAGATGGGAGGAGGGGGAATCTCCCCTGCTTTGTGCATATGTACCATAATTATTTACGTTAATTTTTGGTGTGGTTGTGAGTGCAAATCTTACAAGACTTTACATCTGTTTTGGGCATTTTCATCCAAGAATGTGACAAAACTTTAATGAATAGCGCCTTTACAGTTAAGTTTTAATAGCCAGGTTTAATTGAGGGGAAACTGATACTCTGGAAGATAAGCTCTTATAGCAACCAGCTGGTTGGGTGACTCCAGTTTTGGGTGACTGTGTTAAGATACTTGTGAGCCATTTTCAGAGGAGCTACATATCTTCTTCTAAGCCTATTTGTGATGGGGATTTCAGGAGTCTGAATCCTAGATGTCTAGGTCCTGTTGGCTGAAATGAGCACAAATATCTAGTCACCAAGAATTAATGGGAAATTAATGTTTGATTGTAGGAAACTTGGTCATAATTAAAGTATTTGATAGATCAGAGTAGAACACAGCTCTGTGAACTAAACACAAATGAGTCTTTCTGCTTTCTGTTTGAGTTTTTAAACTTTGTTTTAGAAGATTGAAGGAACAAGGTAATTAAACTAGTTGTTTACCCTGAGGTATTTTCTATATTCTTCATATGCATACAAGATCTACTTCCTTTTTATCCCCCTTTTCTTCTTTTAAAGGCTAATGGTAGGTTTTCTGACCAAAGTTAATTTAGGAGTTGTGAGGTTTTTGTTAATTGCAGACCTAGAAATGATGTCCTAAGATGTCTAATCTGTCTGCCACACTCCTTGTTGATTGTTCTTTTCAATGCCTCGCAGTTCCTACTGGGATTTTTGACACATGGAATTTGAACTTGTTTAGCACAGAAAACTTTGTTAACATTTTGCTAGAGGCTGACAGCAAGGACAACATCACAAATAATCTCCAATCAATAACTGTTACAACAAGTTGGACAGGAAGCAACACCCATGCTGTGCATTTACCAACCAGCCCTCAGATCAGGCACACAGCCATTTCCAATCACCCAGCAATTGATTTTTGTTAGAGGCAGCAGCTGTGCACAAGTGGGAACCTTAATACATGTCCCTGCCTCTTAGTATTTGCTTCTCTTCTCTGTTTACTTATCAGCAGTGGTGACCTTCAGATAATTTTTTTCCTTTTGTTGCTGACCTCTTAGGACAACAGCGATTCATAATAGAAGCATCCCAGAAATGTCGAGGTAGATGTAAAAGTAACTCACAAATGTTTCAGGCCTCAATTTTTTTCTGGGGGAAGGGATCATTGCTTAGGATGATCAGTGGGATTTGACCATTCACCTGCAGACCTCTGCTCCACACACACTACAGTGCCTGTTTTCATAAGTGAGATGGTGAAGTCTTTGCCTTCTTGGTGAGCCTTTCTTTAGGTTTCTATTTATTTATTTAATTTATCTTTGCTGTGGTGCTCCTCCTTGTGGGTACTTTGTACTTTTAAAAACTGAAGCAAACATGCTGTGTTAGCTACAGTAGATAAAGCAACTGTGTAAATATATAGTGACCACACTTTTGAGCCCCTCTGTTGGAACAGCCATGTTTATGAATGATTCCTGTGTTCCTCAGCAATCAGCCCTGGTGCAGGAGGTCCTGGCCATGGGTGGAGGAGGAGTTGTCTCTTTTCTTCTTTCTCAGGTAAAATGATTTCTCTGGGATAGCCTATTGGTGGCTGATCTTTACAGATCAGAAGTGGGTAGTGGGGAAGTGCCTCGTCTTTGTAGTGTGCACCATCGAATCTGCTAGTTGAGATGTGTGTGTGGGTGGTCAGAGTTGGTTCTTCGCTGTAGCTGTAGGCTCAGGTACTGGTCCTTCCCAGTTTTGTAGAATTGCTTTTCAGACTTGTCTTTTTGGTACAGAAGTAAAGGTCTAGCAGAGACAGGAGTCCTGGGTGTAGGCTCTGCTGTAAGGATTTGCATGAATGTATTTTTGTATGAATACAAAATGTCTTTTTGCATGAATGTCCTTTTTGATGTCTCCTTTTTCTTGAATTAAAACAATGTTTATAATATCAGGTAGCTTTCTTGAGTAATTAATCAGGGTGCGATCACAATGTTCCTGCAAGCATCCCTGATAGTCTACCCATGTGATAACTGTCCAGGTCAGCCAGTCACTGGTGTAAATGGCAGCACATCAGTGTGTTCCTTGCCTTGTCCTGCCCTGAGTCAGAAGGAGATGTTAAGAGAGAGCGCTCGATTGGCTGTGTATGAAGCAGAGTACCACCTTCACTGCCTACAGACTCCTGGGCCTAAGTCTCAGTGTGCTGCACTGCAGGCTTCAGCACGCAGAGGGAAGCTGCTGAGCCTCTGTGGGACAGCAGAGACTTCTTGATGTTTGAGCTCTTTGGAGTAGCTGTGCTTGCATGGTGCTTTCAGATTGCAGCCTGGTGCCTTTTCATCTCCTCCACAAGGAATGTATAAGTACACCAGAGCCACACACATAATAATGTGTTGGTTACCCATGTTTGCAAGAGCTGCAGATTTTTTGTTATTGTTTCTCATATAAATACTAACAGATGTGGCCTGGGCTCAGCTGTAACAGTTATTTTTCTCCTTCTTAGTAGCTAGTGCAGTACTGTGTTTTCAACTTTAGTCTGAGAACAATGCTGATAACACACTGCTGGTTTTAGTTGTTGCTAAGTAATGCTTACTCCAATCAAAGACTTTTCAGTCTTTGAGGAGGGGAATGGGAAGCTGGGAGGAAGCAGAGACAGGACACCTGACCCAAACTAGCCAAAGGGGTATTCCATACCACAGCATGTCATGCCCACTATATAAACTGGGGGGAGTTACCTCGATGGCCTGGATCGCTGCTCAGGTCGGGCTGGGTATTGGTTGGTGGGTGGTGAGCAATTGCATTGTGCATCAGTTGTGTTTATTGTTTTCCTTTACCCCTTTTAGTTTTATATTCTTTCCCCTTGTTGTTTCCCATATCATTATTATTAGTAGTGGTAGTAGTAGTAGTTTTGTATTATACCTTAGCTACTGGACTGTTCTTATCTCAACCTGTGGGATTCTTTTGATTCTCCTCCCCATCCCTCCAGGAGCAGGGGTGAGGGAAGAACTGGGGGGGAGGTGAGTGAGCGGCTGCGTGGTTCTGAATTACCAGCTGGGCTTAAACCATGACAAGATGTGTAACCAGTGAACTCCATGAAATGTTGACATGAGGAAGGGAACATTTGCATTTAAAACCCATCTAAATATATCAATACAAATAAACATTTTAACAAGAGGCAGGCCATAAACAGCCTTGGAGAAGGCTGTGTCCTTTAAGGACTCTGCTTTTTTATTTTCCCTAGTTTGTTCTCTGACAGATGCCAAATGTAGAAAAGGAGGATTTCAATGGTGGTTTGTGCAGCTGGTGTATATGATTGCATTTCTAACAGGTTATTTTTCATTTCCGTAGTGCCAGCCATTTGAGGAAATCCTTGTTCTGTCACCTTCATTTTAGTTTAATGTTCTTTAGAGTTTAATAGTGTTGAAACAGGGAGAAAAGAGGGGAGTGCAGTCTTACACAGTTACATAATTTTTGTAGGTCAGTAGTTACAAAGGGTGGGATTCAGTTGCCTCTACATAAGTGAGGGCTCATCTGTATACTTAAAGCTATCTAGGGCATACACAGGCTGGCAGATGGGACAACCTGCAGTGGACCTGAGCTGTTTTGCAAAGGCCATTGGGTCTTGCTGTATCCTAAACGGCACTAGACATCTGGGCTACTGGAGAAAAAATTTTGGGAAAAGTTCTTGCAGCACATTGGGTACCTGTGGGCAAGGCATCCGTTTAGCCTTCTTATTGATTTGCTGGGTAAGAAGAGATGACTGTCTTGTGCCTTAGTTTTCCTGTCAAAAGAGCAGGGGTGATACCAGAACTCGTCAGAGTTCTACCAGGCAAGTTCATGAGGATCAGAAATGAGACAGACCAGAAAAAGGTAACTGAATCCCACCCTTTGTAACTACTGATTTTGCAAATCATAAAATAAATTCCCTTGCAGTTATATTGCTTTTTTTTGCTTAAATGGTCTTCTGCTGCCATTTAACCAATAAATTCCAAGAAGAGCTGATAGAGGAGAGATAGAGGAGAAAAAAAACCCCTAACATTTAGGGCTCCAATGGAGACTTTTACATAGCCTTTTCATTTTGAGTATGTCATTGTCCTGG
Organism: Pezoporus wallicus; assembly: GCF_028554395.1. Lineage (NCBI taxonomy): Eukaryota > Metazoa > Chordata > Aves > Psittaciformes > Psittacidae > Pezoporus > Pezoporus wallicus. The sequence goes on along the minus strand of NW_026639450.1, from coordinate 26,821 downwards.
GTTCAGCAGTAGCAGTCATTTTTCTCCTTCTTAGTAGCTGGTGCAGTGCTGTGGTTTTGAATTTCAGCCTGGGAACAGCACTGATAACACTGATGTTTTTAGTTGTTGCTAAGTAATGTTTACTCCAAACAAGGACTTTCTGAGTCTCATGATCTGCCAGGGAGGAGGGGAAGCCGGGAGGAAGCAGAGACAGGACACCTGACCCAAACTAGCCAAAGAGGTATTCCATACCACAGCATGTCATGCCCAGGATGTAGAACTGTGGGCAGTTACCTGGAAGGGCTAGATCACTGCTCGGTCAGGCTGGGTATCGGTTGGCGGGTGGTAAGTGGTTGTATTGTCTTCCCTTGTTATTTCCCTTACCATTATTACTATTGGTGGTAGCAGTAGTGGTTTGTGTTATACCTTAGTTCCTGGACTGCTCTTATCTCAACCTGTGGGAGTTACATTCTTTTGATTCTCCTCCCCATCCCTCCGGGAGCAGGAGGAGGAAAGGGGGGAGAACGAGCGAATGAATGAGCTGTGTGGCTGGATTTAAGCCATGGCAATCATCTTAATGCAGTTGGAGATCATCCAGAGTAGCATTAACCCTTTGGGTAGTAGGAAAGGTGATGCAATTATCTGTGGCTGTTTTCCTACAGTTTTACTGCATCACTAGCTTGTAAAATATCCTCATCTATGGTTTTGTCTGTATAACAGACAAGAAAAAGAGCTCTGTGCTAGTGTTGCTTCATTTGTTGTCATTTGTTGTCCCTCCATAAATTCAGCCCACTGAAATTAATAACTTCTGGGAGGATTCATTGAGATTTACTTACTTTCTTTGAGGTCTAAAATGTTGTGTAGAAACACAGTTTGTACTTTGCTGCCAGTGCTAAGACAAGCTTTAAAATAAAGAAAGGTGGTGTCATGGTTTAAACCCAGCCAGACAGCTCATTCACTCACTCCCCCCCTTTGAATCATAGAACAGTTAGGGTTGGAAAGGACCCTAAGTTCCAAGCCCCATGGCATGGGCAGGGACACCTCACACTAAACCATATCACCTGAGGCCTCGTCGAACCTGGTCTTGAACACTGCCAGGGATGAAGCATTCACAACCTCCCTGGGCAACCTATTCCAGTGCCTCACCACCCTAACAGGAAAGAATTTCCTCCTTATATCCAATCTAAACTTCCCCTATTTACGTTTTAACCTGTTACCCTTTGTCCTATCACTACAGTCCCTAATGAAGAGCCCCTCCCCAGAACCCCTATAGGCCTCCTTCAGATACTGGAAGGCTGCTATGAGGTCTCCACACAGCCTTCTCTTCTCCAGGCTGAACAGCCCCAACTTTATCAGCCTGTCCTCATATGAGAGGTGCTCCAGTCCCCTGATCATCCTCGTGGCCCTTCTCTGGACTTGTTCCAACAGTTCCATGTCCTTTTTATGTTGAGGATGCCAGAACTGCACACAGTACTCCAGGTGAGGTCTCACACAGGCAGAGTAGAGGGGCAGGATCACCTCCTTCGGCCTGCTGGTCACGCTCCTTTTGATGCAGCCCAGGATATGGTTGGCTTTCTGGGCTGCAAGCGCACACTGCCTGATTATGTTCATTTTCTCATCAAGCAACACCCCGAAGTCTTTCTCCTCAGGGCTGCTCTGAATCTCTTCTGTGCCCAACCTGTAGCTGTGCCTGGGATTGCTCCGACCCAGGTGTAGGACCTTGCACTTGACATGGTTAAACTTCATGAGGTTGGCATCAGCCCACCTCAGAAGTGTGTCAAGGTCCCTCTGGATGGCATTTCTTCCCTCCAGCCTATCAACCGAACCACACAGCTTGGTGTCATTGGCAAACTTGCTGAGGGGTCAACTCAATTCCACTTTCCATGTCAGCGACAAAGATGTTAAACAGACCGGTCCCAACACCGATCCATGAGGGACCCCACTCGTTACTGGTCTCCAGCCGGACATTGAGCCCCTGACCATAACTCTTTGTGTGCAGACATCCAGCCAGTTCTTTATCCACCTAGTGGTCCATCCATCAAATTGATGTCTCTCCAATTTAGAGACAAGGATGTCATGTGGGACAGTGTCGAATGCTTTGCACAAGTCCAGGTAGATGACATCAACTGCTCTACCCCTGTCCATCAGTTTTGTAACCCCATCGTAGAAGGCCACCAAATTGGTCAGGCAGGATTTCCCCTTAGTGAAGCCATGTTGGCTGTCACCAAGCACCTTGTTTTTTTTCATGTGGCTTAGCATGCCTTCCAGGAGAATCTGCTCCAAGGTTTTGCCAGGCACAGAGGTGAGACTGACTGGTCTGTAATTCCCTGGGGTCATCCATTTTCCCCTTTTAGAAAATGGGGGTTATATTTCCCTTTTTCCAGTCGTCAGGAACTTCACCTGACTGCCATGATTTCTGAAATATGATGGCCAGTGGCTTGGCAACTTCTTGCCCTCTCCCTTCTCCTGGAGTGATGGAGAGGAGAATTGAAAAGAATGCAACTCCCAGGGGTTGAGATAAGAACATTTTAGTAACTAAGGTATAACACAAATCGCTACTGCTACCACCAATAATAATAATGATAAAGGAAATAACAAGGGAAGAGGATACAACACTTCAGCACCAGCCAACTGATAACTTCCCCCCCCCCAGCCCGACCAAGCACTGACCGATACCTAGTCCAGCCCCGCAGTGCCCTAGCCCTTCCAGGGTAGCTCTCCGTTACATCCTGGGCATGTTGTACTGTGGTATGGAATACTTCTTTGGTCAGTTTGGGTCAGGTGTCCTGTCTCTGCTTGCTCCCGGCTTCCCCTCCTCCCTGGCAGAGCATGAGGCTCACAAAGTTCTTGGTCAGAACAAAACATCAGTGTTATCAGCTTTGTTCCCAGGCTGAAAGTCAAAACACAGTGCTGCACCAGCTACCATGAAGGAGAACAATGACTGCTACTGCTGAACCCAGGACAGGTGGTAACAACAGTCTCTGCTCCATTTGTTGTGTCTTGTTCTTCTGCAGTCTGGGGATCTGGGGGCGGGGCATCTGTTCTACAGAAATGTGCGTGAAGGAATGGTTGCCTCTGTGAGTGGCTGCATTTCTTGGTCACAGAAGCTGCCGGTTCCTATCATACCTCCAGCCCTTTGCAAACATGCCAGCTCCCTCTCTGCGAAGATATGCAAGTAAAGGAGACTGAGTGCTGAGCTGAATCAAAAGTCAGACCTCACCAGCCATGCATTACTTCCTTCGCTCCTGTCCTTTTTTGTTCAAAACCAAGGCTGACTTTTTACCTGCATCTTCCTCACACAGTGAAAAATCCCTGGGCTTCAGTTTCCATTTCAAAGGTAGTGTTTGCTGCTGCATTGGAGATAGAGCCTGATAATTTTGGTTATGAGTGGGTGGTATGTTCCTCTGGCTAGAATTACTGCTGGTGGAGAAGCCTTGCTGAGTGATGTAATCTGCCCACAGTGAGGGCAGAAGCCTGGGAAAACAGTGTCTTTGCGGTGCTCTGCCCTTGTGGTGAGACCACCTCTAAGAGATCCTGTGCCAATCATTTCTGGGCTTCTCCACAGATGCTCTTTGAAAAGGTGCCAGATGCTGCCAACTGTGGTGGTGGTTTTTGTGCTGTGTCTACTAGTAATTGAAATTAGGGAAACCTGTGGGCTTTGGCTCTGTACGAAGAGAAAGGAAGAAGTGTGTCTGCTGTATTATCACTGCATGCCCCTGTAAAGCCAATAGCTTGTGTATTTCTTTCAGGAGAAACCATTTGGCCCAGTCTAACTGGTGCATGCAACTGTATTTTTAGATTTATGGTGAGGTAGCACTGGAAGAAACTGACAACTTGGGGTTTGGGTCTTGTATGCAGTGGCTTGTGCAATAGTACAGCTACTCAGAGAATCTCTTAAAGTGTAACTGTGCTTGCTCATTCACTGGTTAGAGTACAGGAAGTTTGTGCCGGGGTGTGTGTGATAGTGGTTGTTTTTAAAGCTTTTGGTAAAGTAATAAATAGGTCATAGGAAATGAATGATGTGTTCTCTACTTTCTTTTAAACTGCAGCATTTACTTTATAAAGTTGTTATGCAAATATACAAACCAAAGTGCAAATGTGTCTTATATTTTGAAATCAAAACCACCCTGTCTTATTTTGAACCTTTGAGAAAAGTGATCTAGAGTTTTAATTACACTTTCCAGACATGTAAATTGCAGAGATAATTGTATGCATCAACACCGTCTGACAGTTCTGCTGCCATGCCTTTCATCTGTGGATCTCTAAGTGCCTTACAAAGAGAATTCCTTCATATTAGAATACGGGGAACCTGGGGCACAGAGAAGCAAAGTGAGTATCCAGCCTGACAGGGACTGAACCCCAAAGGGAAGCAAGGTCTGCTGAGTCCAAGTGGACTAAGTGTCATTTACTCCTTGTACAAGTGACCACTGTTACTGACTGCTTACATCATTGCGCTATGTGCTGTGTAATTGTGCGCCCATCTTTTTCCAAAGATTTGTCTTAAATTTTTTCTCCTAACTGAATCAATGTCATATGTAATTTCCTTCTAAGCCTCTCAGATTTTGTTATAATTTGTGGTTCTGGAGATTGCTGTTATATGTAAGTTAGGTGTGTGTTGTCTGTTGGGTTTAATATTTCCTTTCATGCCCGTAACACCTCCCATTTTCTCTAGAGTTGGCAGTAGGATAGTAGGGGAACAAAGATTCATGTTGCATTTAAATTTCTGATGCCTTTTTTGAAAAAGTGACTGGTGAAATACTGGTTTCACTGACGTATATACATGATGTAGATAAATAACCATGTGTGTGGTTAGCCAAGGCTTTGCTTGTCTAAGTGGAGAGGTGTTTTTAGCTGCAACACTGTTTTGCAGTGTGTAAGCTGATCTTGTTCTGAAACTGGAATCAAAAGGGGACTGATGGGGATCAGTGGAAGTTACAAATTGCTCTGAAGCTGTATCTGTGTCAATCCTGATGAAAGATATTTGTTTGTTTACTTTCAGAATCAAATCTTTGTTTATCTACAGAGCTGGAGTATCAACAACAGTCTCCCACAGCTACAAAACACAACCCTTGGGCACTAGGGATATCATGTGAGGTCAGAGCTGTTTTAACACTGCTGACCTAGTTTTTGCTTTGGCCTTCATTCTGACTCTTCTCATCACTGAGTCCATGCCAACAGCAGTTGTGCTAGATAGTGGTTATTACCACCCTCTTTCCTAGAGAGGTATCATGGTTTAAGCCCAGCCAGTGACTCAGAATGATGCAGCCCCACCCACCAATCCCAGTTCAATCCCCTCCCAGCCCCCTTCATACTTCCTCCAACTGCTCACAGAGGGATGGGGAGGAGAATCGAAACAATGTAACTCCCACGGATTGAGATAAGAACAGTCCAGTAACTAAGGTATAATACAAAACCACTACTGCTACCACCAGTAATAATAATGATAAGGGAAATAACAAGGGAAGACAATACAATTGCTCACCACCTGCCGACAAATACCCAGCCTGACCTGAGCAGTGATCTACCCCTTCTGGGTAACTCGCCCCAGTTTATATACTGGACATGACGTGCTGTGGTATGGAATACCCTTTTGTCTAGTTTGGGTCAGGTGTCCTCCCTCAGCTTCCTCCCAACTTCCCCTCCTCCCTGGCAGATCATGAGACTCAGAAAGTCCTTGTTTGGAGTAAACATTACTTAGCAACAACTAAAAACATTGGTGGTATCAACGCTGTTCCCAGGCTGAAAGTCAAATACACAGCACTTCTACAGCTATTAAGAAGGAGAAAAATGACTGCTACTGCTGAACCCAGGACAAGAGGCAAATATGTGATGGCTTTTTTTTTTCCGTGTTCCAAGATATTAGCCCAAAGAAATTAAGTGGGATAGAGAAGTTGATTTCATGGCTGAATGACCTTGCTTTCCTTCTTGTTCATTGATAGCCAGCTGTCACTGCAAAGCCCCAGTTTTGCGCTTGTAACAGGAACTTGCAGATCAAGAGCAGGAATGTGACTAATATACAATGTCCTAGGGGGTATGTTTCTCCCTTATTTCTCCACCACTTTATGTAATTCACAGTGAAACATCCCTCCTGTTCTTGCTTTGTGAAGCACTCACGGTCAGTACTTCTCACATGGTGGTGGTTGGGATGTGCATCATCTATGGTCCAATGATATAGTATCCTGTGCTTCATCAGCAGCTTACACCAGTACAATTTATGGACTGATTGACATGGAATTAAATTAACTGTTAACGTTGTTTGAACTCATTCTCTTTGCTGGTAAGTGGACAGTGTTAGTTCAGAAGCTTAGGGTCACCTGTGCCTATGAGAATGTGGAACTTGGAGGCTGTGAATGGTTGCTTTGTAGAAATGGCATGTAGTGTAAGTTTATATGATGCCTTGTTATGAGTTGTGCTGTCCTAACTTTTGCCAAGTTAATTTAGGGAGCTTAAAAAAACAAACTAAACTCAGCTGTTGTGTGCTACTTCGTGGTAAGGCATCTTATGTGTGAAATGCTTTATTTTGTCATATTCTTCAAGATTGTGTCTGTGCCTTTTTCACTATTTTATACAAAATAAAGATGAAGTAGCTATCTCTTCGTGACAGCACATGGGTTTGGATCATTTATGTTTTGTATTTGACATACTTGTTTTTTTTTGGCTGAGAATAAAAGTTTCAAAATGAGCTAAGCAAGAAAGTCTGCAGGTAGCCAGTGATACAGTCTAAGGCATGGCCTAAAAGAAGGCTTAAGAAACTTAGAAACTCTTAAGAGCCTTAAAGGTCAAAGCAACCTGTTAAAATCTGCAGGATAGATTCCTCAAAGCCAGGGCAAAGCTGCCAGAAATGCAGTAACATACTGGTCCAGCTTAGCAGCTGAGGATCCTTTTACTTGTCATGCAATTAATTCGCAGCTGCGAAGACTGAGGACAGGGATGGAGAGGACACTTGTACAGACTCTTATGAAATACAGAACAGTATCCACCCCTTAATCTATACGATTCACGTCATGCTCAATATGCCATTACTCTTGTATATATGAATGAAGACCTTGCGCCCACTGTAGGAGAGGAACTGGTTCGCGACCATCTTAAAAATATGAATGTGCACAAGTCCATGGGTCCTGATGAGATCCATGCGCGGGTCCTGAAGGAGCTGGCAAATGAAGTTGATACCGTGGAGGGAAGGAATGCCATCCAGAGGGACCTTGACATGCTTGTGAGGTGGGCTGATGCCAAACTCATGAAGTTTAACCATGCCAAGTGCAAGGTCCTACACCTGGGTCGGAGCAATCCCAGGCACAGCTACAGGTTGGGCAGAGAAGAGATTCAGAGTAGCCCTGTGGAGAAAGACTTGGGGGTGTTGCTTGATGAGAAAATGAACATAATCAAGCAGTGTGCGCTTGCAGCCCAGAAAGCCAACGGTATCCTGGGCCACATCCAAAGGAGCATGACCAGCAGGTCCAAGGAGGTGATCCTGCCCCTTTACTCTGCTCGTGAGAGACCTCACCTGGAGTGTTGTGTGCAGTTCTGGTGTCCTCAACATAAAAAGGACATGGAACTGTTGGAACAAGTCCAGAGGAGTGTAAGCGGCGAGGAGAAGCAGACAGGCCAACCCAATATGGGTGATAAGCAAACTTCTACTTTATTTGTGACGCAGTTCACATATATATAGGAGTGGTATTCAGCCACTCCTCCTTGGCACCACAGTATTGGTTAGCCCCACACAGCTTCCTCCACATTCTCCTCCCATGTCCGGTTTCCGGTTACCTGTGGGGGCCACCCCCTGCCTTGCTCGCACAGTCCTCCAGGGCTCTATGGTCCTGCTCTTAGAGTCATTCTGCAACAATTCCCCCCTCTTTTTCTTTGTACGAGCAAGGCATTGTCGGTTATTCTGTTCACCTGTTTTATCACACAACTCTAAGCAAGTCTAATAGCTACGATGATTAACCTAACAATGATACATAAGTGCAATACTTTAAACAGCAGCGTTTGACTCAACCTGTAATGCCCCGTGAAGACAACCTTCTAGTTATTCTTAGGATATTGCTCATTTACTATTGCTGGGTAAGCTGAGCCAGGGTTCTCAGCTGTGCGTGCATCGAATTAGCATAATCAGAGAGACTCATACAAGACATTCCATCAAACTCTTCACATCCATGTCCCTGTTCCAACAACAAAAGGTTCTGCAGTGTTGCATGTCTTACAGAGTCAACATTAAAACAAATCAGAAATTGCCTTCGATGTAGAATTGTCTGCTTAGCAACTCAGCAACCCAGTCTGCTTAGTTGAGCCAAGGCCCTGGCTGAAGCACTTACAGTGATTTGGCATATTATGATTGGATACATGTTTTGAAGACCCTTAGTGACTAACATATAATTGGTTAAACACAGGTGTGAGAACTCAACCTTGAAAGCTTGCCAACAGTTCACAGTTCTCATTAACTTGGTGAATTCCAGTCTCTTATCTTGCTTGCTTAAGTTTCTTCAGGCCTCTCATGGCCTTGCTGTATCTTTCAGGATTATTCAAAGTTTATGTACCAATTATGCATTCTCCCGTGAGAACACTGCCTCCACATCTTCCCCCTTTATGTTTTATATATGGTTTGGGTGACCCTACTTGAGCAGGGGATCTGGGCTAGATTATATCTCCAACATATGCCAACTAGAGGCTGCCTGGGCCTGCCCCTTTTTTCTGCTGTATGGCTCTCTGATAACAGGCTCTCTGATCCTTCACATCAAGGTCTGGCATGGCATGTGTCCCCACCGCTCCACGCCTGCTGGGTTGCAGTCAACAGTGGAGCTAAAGGTTCTTCTTGGTGGCAAACACAGAAGCCAACCCAGTCTTGCCCTTGATTGTGGTAGCAGGCATTTGGTCAGCCTCAGTCCTTGCACCTTGTTGTCAATGCACAGTTTCACCTGCTTCATCCAGTAACAAGTTGCTACTACAGCAAGGCACACACACATTTACATTAGCAGAGTAACTATTACAGGGTGCAGCATCATGTTGAAGATGCTGATGGCAGTGAGGGACTAGCCAAAGAAATTTCTTACCAGTGGAATTCTCCCCCCCTCTTAAATTTGTTCCATCCCCTGTTTTATAACACTACCATTGTATTAAAATTTTTCTAGCTTTTGCCTAGCATTTTTCTAGCAGCTACTGCAAATTTCCATACTCTAACATCTCTTTTACAAGTGACAAATCTATACAACACAAGGTGCAGTTTCTTATTAGCAACTAGCTAGTAAATACAGGTGGTTTTATACACAAAATCACAACCTCTAATAATACCTATTTTACAAGCACACATATTCAGGATGTTACTTTTCAGTTGTCCCCAAGTGATGTTTTGCAGTTAATCGTTCTTTCTCTTCCTCCATCTCATTCTGCTTGGGGTATTCACGGTCAGCTCCTGTAGCTGAGGCATCAGGTTTTTCCATTCGTCTGTCCAGCTCATGGGAAGGCTTGACAAACTTTGCAGGCAGTCGCCATGGACCTGTAGGCAGGAGGACACAAATATACCCCCTCCCCCAGGTTATCAGTTCTTCAGTTCTTGAGAAGTAGACAGGTTAAATGCAGCATCATTACTCTCTCTCCCCCCCCCCCTTTTTTTTTTTTTTAGTCAGTGTAAAAGCCATCCTGCTGGGCAGCAACTATAGCTGCCTGCCAACCATAAATACCTGCCTGCAACCGCACCTTTACGTTAACCCTTTCATGCCCGAAATGTTAAACAGCTACCCGTTGAAAGCTTTTACATGAACCCAGCAACAAGAAAAATACACAGAACACCGTCTGCCCTCAGCACACACAAACACACGCCACACAACTACAATATTTGAAGCACAAAATCCAGACAATCATTACTCCCACTACAGTCCCAAGTACAGAACGTGGCACAAGGACCCTGTGGAGACTAACAGCAAACCAGCTCCGAGAAGCATCATTGCCGTGCGAGGTGGCAGGCTCAACCTTAGCAGGCGTCCCCGCAGAGGCTCTGCCTCCCCCACATCGCATGAGGCTTGGGCTTTTATACTGACCAAAATGCACACTCATTCCGACACAGGTGGCCAGCCTGTGCTGGAAGAAGTGGCCAGCAGTATCTACAGAGGTCTCCAAGGGTTGATAGAAACCTGGACATACTTATATTTACCTACTTCTAGTACATGAGTATTACAGAGAAACTGGATGGGCTCCCCCTGTCAATTGCAAGAAAAAATCATAACATATACAGCTTGAGTGTAAGAGGATTTTAACGCATACGTGGTCACTGTTTGTCAGGCCTCCTTAACTGTATTGAGATCAAGAGCTTCCCACTCTTTAGCCCCCTGCTGTGTAGTAAACACAGGATATGCAGAGATGCCCATTGCAGAAAATTCCCCAGTAATGATCGCATTCTTGGTTACCCATCCTTACAGCTGAGCGTCTCCAGGGCCAGTAAGTCTGAGCAGACCGACCCGGGAGAGGAAGAGACGATTCAGGGGATTCGGGGGCTGATCCTGAGACGAATATTCAGGGTCTGGAAGCAGAGGATATAAATCTAGCTCAGGTTCAGGGGATTCGGGGGCTGATCCTTCGCCGAACTCAGGGTCTCCGTTGCTCGCAGCTGTGTCTTATCAGATGTCTCTCGTTCGGTAGGTAGCCATCTGCAGACCTTGCTCCTCCGTAACTGAGTTAAAAATTTTTTCACTCTAGGGCATAGTGGGTTGGAAAGGCTCGCAGTTCCTTTAAATCTCCCGCTAGCGCATGATCTCTATTTTCTACTGTGTGCTTCAAAATGGCGCCGCAATCGATCCAGCGCCGAGGCACCACCCTCTTTCTTTCAGATTCGACATTTATCATGCGTATACCTTCTAATATACTTTCTCTGTCCTTTTCAAAGTCCCTACTTTCGGAACTGGGGTGGTGGGGGAGCAGGGGGTTACACCTCCTCCGTGGCACCTTCTGATGGAGGGGGAGAAAAGGAAGGGGGACCCACGAACCCTGTGCTCCCGCGAGTTGGGGGAAACGAGTTGTAATCTTCCCCCGGTTTCAACCGACCGGGGATGTCTGTTCCTAGTTTCTCCGTTGCTTCAGCGGCACTTTTCTTTTCTGTCTTGTATCTTTTTATACAGTTCATTACTTCTCTCCGTGGTTTACTGAGTTTCTTTGCCGTTTTATCATCATTAAGCATTGAGTCAAATAGTTCTTCACCAAACTTTTGCCACTCACTCTCCTCAAAAACTGTATTAGGATCTACAAAAAAAAATCCCTTAGCCTTCCCTACAGCCACTAGACCTGCTAGCTGCTTTAGAGTCTCAGGCTCAATTCCCTGCTTTTATAAAAAGCACTGTAATAAATTCAGGGCTCAATTCCCCGCTTTTATAAAAAGCACTGTAATAAGTCCAGGGCTACCTCTTGGTCCATTTTCATGGCCAGCCTTTTCCGGATCGTCTTCTTCTGGGTCGTCCTGTAACCTCGGTCTCCGGATCGGCCTCCCGACGCAGCAGTGTCTGGTTCGCCCCAACGGCGGATTCTTTCGGTTAGTCCAAGCACCCGGGTCCGTCACGCCACCGCAGCAGGATTGCCCATGCTCCCCGGCCGCTGCCGCCCGCGCTGCTCACTCGCCGTTTCGGATCCCCGTTAACCGGGGCCCTGTATCCGGGTCCCCGTTAAACCGGAGCCCTGTAATCTGGGTCCCCGTAATCCGGGTCCCCATTAACCGGGGTCCTGTAATCCGGGTCCCCGCTAGTCGGGGCCCTGCAATCCGGGTCCCCAGCGACCGGGGCCCTGTAATCCGCGTCCCTGTTCGGACGCCATTTGTAAGCGGCGAGGAGAAGCAGACAGGCCAACCCAACATGGGTGATAAGCAACTTCTTCTTTATTTGTGACGCAGTTCACACATATATAGGAGTGGTATTCAGCCACTCCTCCTCGGCACAACAGTATTGGTTAGCCCCACACAGCTTCCTCCACATTCTCCTCCCATGTCCGGTCTCCGGTTACCTGTGGGGGCCACCCCCTGCCTTGTTCGCACAGTCTTCCTGGGCTCTATGGTCCTGCTCTTAGAGTCATTCTGCAACAGAGGAGGGCCACGAGGATGATCAGAGGACTGGAGCACCTCCCATATGTGGACAGGCTGAGGAAGTTGGGGCTGCTCAGCCTGGAGAAGAGAAGGCTGTGTGGAGACATCATAGCAGCCTTCCAGTATCTGAAGGGGGCCTATAGGGGTGCTGGGAAGGGGCTCTTCATTAGGGACTATAGTGATGGGACAAGGGGTAACAGGTTAAAATGTAAACAGGGGAAGTTTAGATTGGATATAAGGAGGAAATTCTTTCCTGTTAGGGTGGTGAGGCACTGGAATAGTTTGCCCAGGGAGGTTGTGAATGCTCCATCCCTGGCAGTGTTCAAGGCCAGGTTGGACGAGGCTGTGGGTGATATGATTTAGCATGAAGTGTCCCTGCCCATGGCAGGGGAGTTGGAACTAGATGATCTTAAGGTCCTATCCAACCCTAATTATGATTCTATGATTCTATATACATACATATTTATACACATCCACAGAGTGAGAGAGAGATATCATTCCTTAACGCATGGAGCAATCCCTGCTGAATCCATCTCGTCCATGATGTCGGGCTCCATGTCTTGTAACAGTCTTTCAGAGCAGGAGAGGCTGTGTGCAGTGTTCACACTCGTGAATAACCTGGGCAATAGTGTCCATTGTTAAGTTCACCCCTCGATCATGAGTCCATCTATATGTTGCATCTCTGTTCTGATGGCCTGAAGTGTCATGGGCTCACCAGGCTCAAAATAATTCACCCTCCGCTAAAGCAGTTTTTGCAACTTGTTGCTGGGGACTCCATACAGCTGCCTTCCATCTCCGACGCTTCCAAAATGCTGGTGGGGCCCAGTGGACTAGATACTCGCCCATACTGTCCCACACACCGTGCCACTCATGACTGTCCAGCCTTGGGGAAAATCTTCTGGTCCTCCTATATCGTCATCTAACCCTAAACAAGACCCAAACGCAGTTCTGCTTAACTTTCGAGATCAGACAAAATGGTCGTGAGTAGAACACAGTCTGTATGTGTGCCAACATGCTGACCCCCATGACAATCAGTAGGTGGGTCTCAAGGCTACCCAAAGGCCATTCATAACCTAAAGAACTCTCAAATGATGTTGCTTTATTTATCACTGGGGCTGGTGTGGCTGCTGTGCTTGCTGGCTCTCTCACCACCAGCTTCTCCTTTTCTGAGTTTAGATCTTCCTCCTCTGCCTTGCTGGAAAGTGCTGCGTGGTCTCCTGAATCCTCCTGGGGCTTGGGCTCTCGGGGCTCTGTGGGCAGCTGCCGGCAGATGCTCTCGGCCACTGCAGGGCTGTGGTCCACAGTGGGACTCGGCTCCTCTACTACCTCCTTCCACTGCTCAGCAGCCGCCTCTTTCCCAGCCTCTGGCCCCGCTCCCGCCACCGCTTGGTCCCCGGAGCCACTCTCCCGGGCCACTTCGGCCGCCGCCGGCTCCTGGGGCCGCTCCCCTCTGCTCCCCACGGCATCACGAAGACAGAGGTGAGGACGAGGGCCAGGATAGTGTAGAGCAACGGGACGGCCAGGTACAAGTCCACAGCCACGTCCATCACACCCTGCTACCAGAGCCAGCCTGTATTACAAGTCATTACCATAAAGTACAGCGAAACAAGGACCTTAGCCCAAGCCCCCCCATCCGATAAAAACTAACACAGCAAATACCGGCTGTAAATAAGTTACAGCATGCTGAAACTCTGAGATCAAGAGCAACAATTTTGGGAGAAAATAAATCAGCATTGTGACGAGTGACTATTAATCCGAAACAATGAATGCTTTTCACAAATACGATTAGGCACACTCAGGTCAGATCTGTAGTTATCTCAACCCTTCGAGCCCCACGTTGGGTGCCAAAAAGAACTGTCGTGTTTTAAGTGCGCTCAGTAACCCATGCAGTCCGCTCGCTCACTCCCCCACCTTTCTTCCACCCCCTGCTCCCGGAGGGATGGGGAGGAGAATCAAAAGAATGTAACTCCCACAGGCTGAGATAAGAACAGTTTAGTAACTAAGGTATAACACAAACCCACTACTGCTACCACCAATAATAATAATGATAAGGGAAATAACAAGGGAAGAGAATAGAATACCACCCGTCAATAACCAGCCCGACCGAGCAGCGAATCTAGCCCTTCTGGGTAACTCCCTGTTTTCATCCTGGGTGTGACATGCTGTGGTATGGAATACCTCTTTGGCTAGTTTGGGACAGGTGTCCTGTCTCTGCTTCCTCCCGGCTTCCCTTCCTCCCTGGCAGAGCATGAGGCTCAGAAAGTCCTTGGTCAGACTAAACATTTGAGCAGTAACTAAAAACACTGGTGTTATCAGCGCTGTTCCCAGGCTGAAAGTCAAAAACACAGCGCTGCATCAACTGCTAAGAAGGAGAAAAAATGACCGCTTCTGCTTAACCCAGGACACTTTGATACACCACAAATGGTGCCCGAACAGGAGGAAATCAGGCTAAATCGTCAGAGTCAGCGACCAGTAGCGTAGCTTGGCTGAACTAAGAGGAGTCCGGTGGGGGAGCACCGAAGTTGTCCAGACACAAACCTTTTACCTGGGAGAGGTGAAGAGTCCGGTGTGGGAGCGCCAAAGAGGTCCGGACATAAACAATCACCTGGAAAAGGTGAGCAACCGGGAATGGGACAATGGGAGTCAATATTACTAAGGAGGAAGCCTCCGTTTTATGGATGCTTTCAGTCCTTCTTACGAAGAAGGGAGCAACCTTTAAAGAGACAGACTTAAATTTAATGTTGAAATGGTAGAAGATGTGTTATCCAGAGATTGGTGAGTCCATCATATTTGAGGTCTTTGTGGGATGATGCAGGAGTTAAACTGTGGGACTCAGCCACAAAAGGCAATGACACTGCAAAAAATTTGTTAGTCAGTTGGAGAACTATTGTAGAAATGCTAAAGTCAAAAAATGAGATACTGGAGCCCAGTGCCCCAACCCCCACCCCCTGAACCTCCTCCGGTTGCCACCGAAGCTGCGAATACTGAGGACAGGGATGAAGATGACCCTTCTACAGACTCTTATGAAATGCAGTATTGGAAGAGTGTGGGACAGCAGTTACAAACTGTACAATCCGATGACCGTGATATTAATTCTGATTATTTAATTATTTGGCACATCGTTTTTGCTGTGTTGCGCTCTCTTCATCCGTGGGTAGCGAATGATAACCTTTCACAAACTGACTCAATTACAGTACTCTCAGATCACCTGAAACCTGTGGGAGGAAATGTTTTAATTGCACTTGATAACGCTGACATGGCTGATACAAATGAAACTCTAGAACACATTTATGAGGAGCCTGTGCACGTTCATCAGACTGCTGTTGCTGCTCCTGCGGTTCTGACACCTGATAATTCTGATGCTGACCTGGATAGCCCTTTTGACCCAGGGCCTATTGATATGGAAAAGGAGCCTGATTTATATCCCCCAGATCCTCATGATAAATGGGCAGCTGTAAAGGGAGAAGCGAGAGGGGTGGGGGATGCAGACGTATTGCGTGCTTTCCGTGTGGGGTATGTGCCAGATCAAGACCCACGGTGGGAAGGTCTCTCGTATGCTCTTATCAAAGATATCAGGTGAATTGTGACGGACCATGGACTTGGGGTTCTGTATGCAACTCATATGATACAGTCTCTCTGTGATACTCATGTACCAGAAGTTGGCAAATACAAATATGTCCATGTTTCTATTGACCCTTGAAGACCTTTATAGATATTGCTGGCCATTTCTTCCAACGCAGGCTGGCCACCTATGTCAGAATGAGTATGCATTTTGGTCAGTATAAAAACCCGAACCTCATGCAATGCGGGCAGGCAGAACGTTGCCTCCGTGGAGACGCCCACTGAGGTTGAGCCTGCCACCTGGCACTGCGATGATGCTGCTCAGAGCTGTTTTCCTGATCTTCTTCACAGGGTCCTTGCGCCATGTTCTGGACGTAGGGCCGTGTAGCGGGAGTAATGATTGTCTGGACTTTCTGTTAAAAAAAAAAAAAGCCCTCTCGATCTAATCAAGTATTGAGGCAGTTTGTAGAGACACCACAAACAAAGCCTAAAGAGTGCCTGCAACATGCTGGGCGCATGGGAGGAGCCCTGCTTAGTGTGTTTAAAGGAACCTGGGGGTGAATCCAAGACTTGGAGGAACAGGTAGATTGGTTGAAACAAAAACTGCTAACTGAAAAAGCGAGAGGGGTAGCGTAACCACAAGCTTTACTAGCTGCCACCCAAGCAGCATCAGGGTGGCAGAGAAAAAAAAAAAGAAAAAAATAAATGGGTAATGACACAGCAAACTCCTTGACTGTTAACACTGTGCAGTTTGCTTCTGTAGCTGCTTCACATTCCTTTTTCATCAAAATGTCCCTGCTTTAAGGAATCACTTTAACCTGTCTACTTCTCAAGAACTGATAACCTGGAGGAAGGGGGTATATTTGTGTCCTCCTGCCTACAGGTCCATGGCGGCTGCCTGCAAAGTTTGTCAAGCCTTGCCATGAGCTGGACAGACGCATGGAGGAACCCGATGCCTCAGCTACAGGAGCTGATCATGAATACCCCAAGCAGAATGAGAGAGAGGAAGAGAAAAAGGAATGATTGCAAAACATCACTTGGGGGCAACTGAAAAGTAACAGCCTGAATATGTGTGCTTGTAACGTAGCTATTACTAGAGGCTGTGATTTTGTGTATAAAACCACCTGTATTTACTAGCCAGTTGCTAATAAGAAACTGCACCTTGTATTGTATGGATTTGTCACTTGCAAAAGAGATGTTAGAGCATGCAAATTTGCAGCAGCTGCTAGAAAATGCTAAGGTAAAAGCTGGAAAGATTCTAATACAATGGTAGTGTTATAAAGCAGGTAATGGAACAAATTAAGAGGGTGGGAGAACTCCACTGGTGGGAAATTTTCTTTGGCTAGTCCCCTGCTGCCATCAGCATCTTCAACATGCTGCTGCACCCTGTAGTAGTTACTCTGCTAATGTAAATCTGTGTGTGCCTTGCTGTAGTAGCGACTTGTTCCTGGATGAAGCAGGCAAAAGTCTGCATTGACAACAAGGTGCAAGGACTGAAGTTGGCCAAATGCCTGCAACCACAGTCAAGGGCAAGAGTGGGTTGGCCTCTGTGTTTGCCACCAAGAAGAACCTTTAGCTCCACTGGTGGCTGCAACCCAGCAGGCGTGGAGCGGTGGGAACTCATGCCATGCCAGACCTTGATGTGAGGGATGGCCTCCCCAGTTATCAGAGGGCCATCCAGGAGAGAAGGGCAGGCCCAGCAGCCTGTGGTTGGCATATGTTGGAGATATCATCTAGTCCAAATCCCCTGCTCAAGTAGAGTCATCTAAAGCAGGTATTGATAGTAGATATATAAAGCAAAAAAGGGGAATGCAAGGATATTCTCCACACGAACAGTTAGCAAAAGCGCAATTTGTACTATTTTTTTTTAAATTTGTCTAGTTTTGATTCTCTTTCTGCAATACATTGCTTGCGACGACTGACAGACGATTCCTTGCCCAAACCACCGGTTCCATATGAGGACCTAATCACTTTGTTTGATTGTTACAAACCGATATTCAAGACAGAAAGTGTAGAATTAAGCATTTTACAGGTTGGTTTTTATTTGCTGTAATGTCAAGACTTCACCAGAACCGGAGTCCGTCTTCGATGCGCCACATATATATATATATATATATATATATACACACACATCCACCCCCACACAAAGAGAGAGATATCCTTCCTTAGTGCATGGCCAAATCCCTATAAAGCTGCTGAGTTCGTCTGGCCCATGATGTCAGTCTCCATCTCTTGTAACAGTCTCTCAGAGCAGGAGAGATGGTGTGATCAAGGACTTTTTCAGTCTCATGATCTGCAAGTGAGGAGGGGCACCAGAATCTGGGTTGAAGCAGAGACAGGACACCCGACCCAAAGTAGCCAAAGGGGTATTCCATGCCACAGCACATCATGCCCAGTATATAACCTGGGGGAGTTGCCTGGAAGGCCCAGATCCCAGATGCAGGAGTGTGTACTTCTTATTTTCCATAATGCAGTTGCATGTGGCTATAATTCTTATTTTCCATAATGCAGTTGCATGTCGTGGTTTAAACCCAGTCAGGTAACTCGTTCACTCACTCCCCCCCTTTCTTTCCCTCCCCCTACTCCCAGAGGGATGGAGAGGAGAATCGAAAAGAATGCAACTCCCACGGGTTGAGATAAGAACAGTTTAGTAACTAAGGTATAACACAAATCACTACTGCTACCACCAATAATAACAATGATAAAGGAAATAGCAAGGGAAGAGAATACAACACATCACCACCAGCCGACCGATAACTCGCCCCCCCCAGCCCGACCAAGCTCTGACTGATACCTCCTCCAACCCCGCAGTCTCCCAGCCCTTCCGGCTAACTCCCAGTTACATCCTGGGCATGACGTGCTGTGGTATGGAATACCTCTTTGGTCAGTTTGGGTCAGGTGTCCTGTCTCTGCTTCCTCCCGGCTTCCCCTCCTCCCTGGCAGAGCATGAGGCTCACAAAGTCCTTGGCCAAACCAAAACATTGCTATCAGCTCTGTTCCCAGGCCAAAAGTCAAAACACTGCACTGCACCAGCTACCAAGAAGGAGAAAAAATGACTGCATCTGCTGAACCCAGGACAACTAAATTTACTCTACTTTTGTATTTAAGTAACTCAGAGTGGATGTCTTTTAGCCTCGTGAATTTTGTTTGTAGTCTGAATTCACATCTATGATGTTTTCCTTTGTGGAGAGCATTAGACTTGGTTATAGCTCAAGATGAAAGTGTCAACCTCCAATTTAGTCACATGTCATCTCCATCCTCAGCCTGGTTCAGTCTCAGCCTTCTTAAAGCTGCTAATTTCTGTCTCCAAATAATGTCAGTGTATATTAATGAATGTCATTAATTGATTTAAGTGGTTCATGAGACAACTAAGATCTCAAGGAGCCAAAACTTCAAGTATAATGACATAGAAACTGCTGATTGTCTATATCTGACTTGGGTAGTGGCCTGAGTCATCTCTGGGAGTGGTCTTATAACTTTGCATTCCAGATAGAATCATAGAATCATAGAGTCATAGAATCATAGAATCATATAATGGTTAGGGTTGGAAAGGACCTTAAGATCAAGTTCCAAACCCCCTGCCATGGGCAGGGACACCTCACACTAAACCATATCACCCAAGGCCTCGTCCAACCTGGTCCTGAACGCTGCCAGCGATGGAGCATTCACAACCTCCCTGGGCAACCTATTCCAGTGCCTCACCACCCTAACAGGAAAGAATTTCCTCCTTATATCCAATCTAAACTTCTCCTATTTACGTTTTAACCCGTAACCACTTGTCCTATCACTACGGTCCCTAATGAAGAGTCCTTCCCCAGCATCCCAATAGGCCCCCTTCAGATACTGGAAGGCTGCTATGAGGTTTCCACACAGCCTTCTCTTCCCCACGCTGAACAGCCCCAACTTTATCAGCCTGTCTTCATATGGGAGGTGCTCCAGTCCTCTGATCATCCCTGTGACCCTCCTCTGGACTTGTTCCAATAGTTCCATGCCCTTTTTATGTTGAGGATGCCAGAACTGCACACAATACTCCAGGTGAGGTCTCACAAGAGCAGAGTAGAGGGGCAGGATCACCTCCTTCGACCTGCTGGTCACACACTCCTTTTAATGCAGCCCAGGATATGGTTGGCTTTCTGGGCTGCAAGCGCACACTGCCTGCTCATGTTCATTTTCTCATCAACCAACACCCCCAAGTCCTTCTCTGCAGGGCTGCTCTGAATCTCTTCTGTGCCCAACCTGTAGCTGTGCCTGGGATTGCTCCGACCCAGGTGTAGGACCTTGCACTTGGCATGGCTAAACTTCATGAGGCTGGCATCAGCCCACCTCACAAGCATGTCAAGGTCCCTCTGGATGGCATTTCTTCCCTCCAGCCTATCAACCGAACCACACAGCTGCCATGGAGCGTCACATTTCCAACAAGCCTTTCCCTGTTGGTGAGCACAAGGTCAAGCATGGCACCTCTCCTTTTTGGCGCCTCTATTACTTGCAGAAGGAAGTTGTCTTCCACACAACTGAGGAACCTCCTGTATTGCTTGTGCCGGGCCGTCCCGTCCTTCCAACAAATGTCAGGGTGGTTGAAGTCACCCATGAGAACAAGGGCCTGTGAGCATGAGGCTTATCCTATCTGTCTATAGAGTGCTTCATCCGCAGGTTCTCCTTGATCATGCGGTCTGTAACAGATTGTCCTGGGTTCAGCAGTAGCAGTCACGTTTTTCCTTTGTGGTAGCTGGTGCAGTGCTGTGTTTTGACTTCCAGCCTGGGAACAGTGTTGGTGAAGCCGATGTTTTCGGTTGTTGCTAAGTGATGTTTACCCTGACCAAGGACTTTGTGAGGCTCATGCTCTGCCAGGGAGCAGGGGAAGCTGTGAAGAAGCAGAGACGGGGCGCCTGACCCAGGCTAGCCAGGGAGGTATTCCATACCACAGCACATCATGCCCGGGGTGGGGGGTAACTGGGAGTTACCCGGAAGGACACGGGCTTCCAGGTGGGACTCGTTTCTTGGCCGGTGGTATCGTATTCTCTTCCCTTGTTATTTTCCCTTATCATTGTTGTAGTTGATAGTAGCGGTGGTGATTTGTGTTGTACATTGGTTGCTGGACTGTTCTTGTCTCAACCTGTAGGAGTTGCACCCTTTCGATCTTCCTCCCCTTTCCTCCGAGAGTGGGGAATGGGAGAGCCCCGGTGCGGGGGGGGGGGGATGGCCCTCGATTGTTGTCAGCTCAGCACCACTCACTGGGAGTGAGTGAACAAGTTGCCTGACTGGGTTTAAACCACGACACAGATCCCCACAGTAATGTCTCCCATAGCTATATTCCCTTTAACCCTGACCCACAAACTCTCTGTTGACTGCTCATGTGTCCCCAGACAGAGATCCATACTCTCCAGCCTATCGCTAACATAAAGGGCAACTCCCCCTCCAGACCTGCCAGGCCTGTCTTTTCTAAAAAGCCTGTAACCTTCCATTCCAACACTCCAATCATAGGAGCCATCCCACCATGTTTCTGTGATGCCTATTATATCATACCCCCGCAGACGTGCACACATCTCTAATTCCTCTTGTTTGTTCCCCATGCTACGGGCATTTGTACAAAGGCATCTGAGCCGAGCTCCAAATGAAGCTGGATCATTGGCTGGAGCGGTTGGAATATATCTACATTGTTCCGAGCATTTATTATAGGTTCTGGCAACTGACTGTGGGGGTTGGGATGGAATGATGCCCCCTCCCCCAACACATCTAGTTTAAAGTCTCCTTGACCAGTCTGGGAAGCCTCCTATCAAAACTTCTCTTCCCCTTCTTTATCATCAGGCCAGCTCCACCAGCCCCCACTAGACCTGGCCTACAAGCTTGGGTCCCGTGTTCAAGACACCCAAACCCCTGACTATGACACCACCCTTTTAACCAGTTATTAACCTGGCTAATCCTTCTTGCTTTTTTTAGGTCCTCCCTGTATCCTGGAGAATTGACAAAAAGACTATCTGAGCTCCAGAGCCCCTAACCACCTCCCCAGGGCTCTGTAGTCCTTCTTTATGTTCCCCAGGCTACTACTATCTATATCCCTAGTACCCACATGTATCACCAGGAGTGGGTAATAGTCCGTGGACTTACTAGAGCAGGCAGCCTCTCTTCCACATCCCTGATCCGTGCCCCTGGTAGGCAGCACACCTCCCTTGAGACGGGGTCAGGCCGACAGACAAGTGCTTGTGTCCCTTTCAATGCAGAGTCCCCTACCACCATGAACCACCGCGTTTTCCTGGCAGCACCAGTAGAGATCTTCTTTACCAGTGCATCAGCCGGCTGTTTCTGGCTCGAGTGCGTTTCCTCATTAGCCCCCTGGAGGACAGCAAAGCAGTTCTGCCTTTGGAAAACAGATTTAGGAGGAAGCCCCTTGCTTTTGATTGTCCTTTTCCTCCTTTTTTTGTTGTTTTTTTTTTTTCTTGTCACTAATTCCCAGCTTCCCAGCTTAACTGCCTCCTTCTTTCCTTCATGAGCTAGAGGGGAAGCTTGAGGCCCCTGCACAGTTTGGGCCGGGAGCAAGATTTCCTGCTTACTCTCAGCTTCCCTGACATCTTGCAGTCTATTAATAGCATCCCTCAGCTCAGCCACCTACTGCTGGAGGACCTCCCCCAGGGAGCACCGAGTGCAGCCCTGCCCATTGTGCACCATTCCCTCACAAGACCAGTGCAGGCACTCTCTACACTCTGAGCTCTGCAATGCAGCCTCCTCTCTCATCAGCACTGTCATTTCAAAGTCATTTTAATTAGGTGATGTGGAGAGCAATTGTGTGATGTAGATTATTAGGGAAAAAACAAATCCCATAAATCTTCAGTCACAGTGGGTTTTGTTGTTTTTTTTTTCTCATAGACCTTCAGCAACTGTGGACTGCATCACGAAGCTCAGAACAGGTTTGGATGCTGCTAAGAGAACCAGCAAAGCCAGGGGGAGCATTCATCCTGCAGTGACTAGTGAAATGTGTGATGATTTGTGTGTGTATGCCTTAGACACTTTTTTTTTTTTTGGCAGTAAAAGTGTCATCTTCAGCTCTTTTCCTCCAATATTTTAATGGTCTGACATGGCCATTTATGCTTTTGTGCTGATGGACAGTTCGCATAATGGGCCTTGTCAATAGCTTTGTGTATTTGTTGTGGCAGTGTTGAGAGCCTGTGGTACTTAGTTCTTGGGAAGGACAATACAGTTGCCATTCCTCTTTGACCTAGTATGCTTTTTTCCCGGTAGGAAAACAGAATGGCCACAGCATTAGTCAAGAACCATAGTATTTAATGTCTGAGAAGAAACACTGCAGTTGTCTAGTTTGATGTCCTTGAAACCTAATACAGTGAATTTTGCATTGACTTGCACTAGCTTTTCATTCTGTTCATGAAAGTGTGAGGGAATAGATGACAAGTTTAGGATTTGAATCTCTTCTTTGCTCATGTAATGAATGTTGTTGCAACTACTGGTGGCTTGTCTCAAATACATCTGCAAGATCTGGTCTAAATGAAGTGCAGCAACAGTTTTCCTAATGACTTGCCCTAGCTGCTCTTAGTTACTGAAGGACAGAGTTATTTTTCACTCTCTTCTCAAGAGTAAAAGCCTAGTGCAGCCACTAAAATAACCAATTTGGTGCTTCATGATACAGCCTTTGTTCTTGAAAGTACAAAGGCTTGTATTCATCCTGAAGAGACTACTCTGTATGCAATGTTGTTGAATCTTGTGTGTACCTGCAGCTGTATATTTAAAGTTGGATATACTACTTCTAGGCTGACGACAATATATTTAATTTAGTGCTAGATCACTGCCAGGACTACCTGTGTGGGCTGTGTTTTAAGAGGTGCTGTTAGAATTCAGTGACATTTCCAGCACATCTGCTGCCACTGACTCATTCCTGCTGCATCGCTGCTTCTTGCAGGGGTCAGAGCAGCAGGCTGGAACATTGTGTTTCCAGCTCTGTGTAATAGCTTCTCAAATGAATGATATACTGGAAAGTAACTGAAAATAATTAATGAAAATAAAATTATAGAGGGGCTGATGACTACATATATCTTCCTTGTAACTGATCATGTAGAGACTGTGCTTAGATGAGATAAAAAGAAAATGGGAGATGACAAGAATTTCAGAGGTGTGGTTTGTCTGGCACTGGTGTTTCTGGCTGAGCTTGTAGTGCTCTGATATGCACAAGATATGCTCATAGGCAGTTGCACCTTTAAAAATATTGCTCTTTCTTCATGCCTAATCTTTGCATCACAGGAATGGCTCTGAATGTACAGTAAAGACTTGGATTTGTACGCTGAGAGAGGTATTGACAGAAAAATATTAGGATTGGCTGCAGAGGTGTTAGGATGTGGGCCAAAATGAATCTTTATATCAGTACTTTGGATCTGAGTCTGATTTTCCTATTTTGCAAAGAACAGGATTTGAGGTTAAGGTTCTCAGCTTAAATCTGAAGCAGAGAAGCATATTCCTCAATTGTTCTCTGAACTCTTTTGACTTGGGTTTAGTAATCCAAAATCTTGCAAAACATTGGAGTACTTGGAAGTAATCTCCTACAGTGTTTATAGTGTTAAATTTGGTTTTGGTTTCTGTTTTATTCATTTCCAGTGAGAGCTGGTAATTTGTTGTAAGGAAGCAGGAGTAGAGTCTGATTTGGAACTCAAAGATATGTATTTTTAAATTATATTTTTCAGAAAGAGAAAGCAAAAAGGTCTTTCTCAGCAGGATGCAGGCTAGAGAAAAAAGGCAGATGTTACTTTATTATGCATACTTTATATTTCCTTTCCAATAATAATACTTCCCTAAAAAGTCTTCTAGTTGAAGCTTGCTGATCACTTGGGCCTTTTTCAGCAGTTACCATGGATGTTATGCCGTATTTTAAAATGCTTTCTATTTAACATTTCTTTGTCTCTGGGGAAATGATTGATAAATGATTGATAAACAATCTCTATATTAAGCATTCTTCTTTAAATCTAGGAAGATGTATGTAGGAAAATTAAGTAGTTATATTCTTGATGCTCAACCCTGCCTACTAAACTCTGCTCTGCTTTTTTTTTGATAAACCAGATTTTTCTCTGTAGTTCCAAACATAATAGTGCCATGAGATTCTGTTAATGCTGTAGGAACATGTAGCCAACACAATTAGAAGGAAGAAAGCTGGTATTAACATTAAGTTCATATATACACTTTTGTTCAGCCATTTTTAGAGAGAGTTGAGTTTATCAAATAAAATGTTAAGAAACTGAAAGATGAGAAATAAATCTGTGCACAGTTCTATGAGAGTGGCTGGTTGTCCATTTGGGCTGGCCTGTTGTCATTGACCCTCTGCCGTCCCAGGAAGCAGGATAGGTCTGTAACGCAGAAGTGGTCTTATCTCTGCAGGGAGCCTGACTTGTGAATTAGAGGTAGTAGGACTTTTCCTTGGTCACTGTTACACTGTGTGCAGCAACGGTTTCATACAGAGATGTGGTAGTATTTAACTACGTAGAGGAGGGCAGTAGAAGTTATCCTTTTATCCATTCCGGCCTTGGGTAAAGCTGATGCAAGCAGAGGCGGGCAAAACCCATGATGTGTTGTCCTGGGTTCAGCAGTAGCAGTTATTTTTCTCCTTCTTAGTAGCTGGTGCAGTGCTGTGTTTTCAACTTTAGTCTGAGAACAATGCTGCTAACACACCGATGTTTTTAGTTCTTGCTAAGTAATGTTTACTCTGATCAAGGACTTTTCAGTCTCATGCTCTGCCAGGGAGGAGGGGAAGTAGGGAGGAAGCTGAGGGAGGACACCTGACCCAAACTAACCAAAGAGCTATTCCATACCACAGCACGTCATGCCCAGTATATAAACTGGGGCAGTTCCCCGGAAGGCCAGATCGCTGCTCAGGTCGGGCTGGATATCGGTCGGCGGGTGGTGAGCAACTGCATTCTCTCCCTTCTTATTTCCCTCATCATTATTATTATTGGTGGTAGCAGTAGTAGTTTTGTATTATACCTTAGTTACTGGACTGTTCTTACCTCAGCCCATGGGATTTACATTCTTTTGATTCTCCTCCCCATCCCTCCGTGAGCGGGGGGAGAAGAAAGGGGTGAGGAGTGAGCAAGCATCTGCATGATTCTCAGTTACTGGCTGGGCTTAAAACCACGGCAGTTCTTTTTGGTGCCCAGCATGGGGCATGAAGGGTTGAGATAACGACAGATCTGACCAGAGCATGTCTATTGGTATTTGTGATAAACATTCATTGTTTCAGACTTCAGTGTTTCAGTCACTCGTCGCAATGTTGATTTATTTGCTCTCAGAGTTGTTGCGCTTGGTCTTGGAGTTTCAGCATGTCATACCTTACTTGTAGCCAGTATTTGCTGTTCTAGTGTTTATCGGCTGGGAGGCCTGGACTAAGGTTTTTTTTTCACTGTACTATGAAGGAGACTCCTTCACACCCCCTGATCCTTCACCAGGCTATTTAAACCAGCATTTAATATTTCTAAAGGTTTTGGATGTCTTTTGAATACCCTTGAAACCTGCCTGCTGCCTGTGCTGGGGATGAGCATGTTGGCACACATACAGCGTGTGTTTTACCCACAGCCATCCCACCCTGAGAATGCCCTATTTTGTCGGATCTTGGAAGTTAAGCAGGGTCAGGTTCAGGTCTGGTCTAGGGTTAGATTATGATATTGGAGGACCACCAAGAGCTTTTCCTGAGGCTGGACAGTCATGAGTGTCAGGGTGTGTGAGATCTTATGGGCAAGCTCTGGCAACATGCTGGGGCTTGGCCTATGCCTACAGAGCCCTGTTCAACACTATCCAGCACCTTCAAAGGGGAAAAGATGTCTCTGGATTTGATGGCAAAACAACAGACAACACCGCTACTTAACCCTCAAGCACAACAGCTACACCAACCCTGTCAACAGGCACTGCAACCACTCCAACCACAGTGACAGACACTGCAGCCACTCCAACCATGGTCACAGACACTGAAGCTAAACCGAAGGACCAATCCGTGCCAATATCGGTTGCCTCTGTAAGCAAGGGGAAAAGCAAACAAGAGGCACAACCCGTACAGCAAAGAAAGATGAAGACCCAATGCAGGTACTAAAGGGGACGGCATCTAAACAAGAGTTACTGATACAGGAATCAGAGGAAGAAGAAGAGGTAACTTCTCAATCCCAGACATCAACCGAGCTGCAGAATTTGTAAAAAGACTTCACCCATTATCTTCCAGGGAGCACATCACCTGGTTGCTCCGATGCT